>NC_090729.1:190420428-190435428 GCF_036898095.1 Palaemon carinicauda | reverse complement strand
TGGCTGTTTACTTTGGCGAAATTAGGGTTTCATGGTACTTTTATGGTCGTCTTCAAGAACTTTGGACATCTTAGAAGTACAGCCTGGTTGGTTATTCTGGAAAAACAATGGACCAGTGACGTGTCGTAAGACTTATTTATACGCGTATCAGGTTGGAGACTTTGAAACGACCTCAAGTGCCAGGCTTAGTAACGCTTATGCCGTTGATGTCATAAAGGCTGATTACGTCATTAAAACGATCCTGGTAATAGACACTGAGTTACTGCTTTTGATTATCTGAAATTATTAATTATGAAGAAAGGTTACTTACGAAGGATTTTGAATACAACGTGAAAGAAAAAACATGTTTTTATTGATGAGAATATTAATTATTTTTATTATTATTATTATTATTATTATTATTATTTTTATTTTTTTTTTTTATTATTATTATTATTATTATTATTATTATTATTATTTACAAAGCTTCAACAATAGTTGGAAAAGCAAGAGGCTATAATAAGTCCAAGGGCTCCAACAGAGATGTTAGCCCAGTGAGGAAAGGAAATAAGGAAACATAGAATTGTGTGCCTGAGTGTATCCTTTAGCAAAAGAACTCTAACTTACTCATATATGATACAGGAAGAGTTTTCATGTTGAACAGGCTGACATAGGTCCCTTTTTATAGTTTATTTAAGAAAGGTATATTTGGATCTTGTTACTGTTCTTAAAATATGTTATTTTCATTATTCATAATTTCTCTTCTAGTTTATTCATTTCCTTTCCTCACTGGGTTATGTTTCCGTGTTGGAGCGCTAGGGCTTATAGCATCTTGCTTTCCAACTAGGGTTGTAGCTTAGGTGGTGATGATAATAATAATAATAATAATAATGATAATAATAATAATAATAATAATAATAATAATAATAATAATAATAATAATAATAATAATAATAATAATAACAACAACAACAAAATGAAAATGGCATTTGACAAAACTATTCATCAAAATTCAAAATTCCTCCTCATTGCAAAATTGACTTTGACCTTTGAAAAAAAAAAAATCCCACCACCACCACCACCAACAAAAACAACAACAACAACAATAACAACAACAACAAAATGGCATTTGACAAAACTATTCATCAAAATTTTCTTCAAAATTCAAAAATCCTTCTCATTGCAAAATTGACTTCGACCTTTGGAAAAAAAAAAAAACTTACAACCAGAAACCTGGTTAAAAAACCCACATGACCCTGTATGAACCGTCGCTTGTAAGAGACTCCTGCGAACACTATTAAGACTGCATGGCACGTTGAGGTGTCATTAAGGGTTGAAGCTGATGTATATTCTTAGCTTCGCTCGCTCATTCGTCATGGGACACTCCGGGGGCTTGTTATTACCGGCGAAGCAACATTCGAACTCACGTAAACCTCGTAGGAATCGACTTCCATTACTTAGTGCAAATGAGTCCTGTCTGTGCGGGGGAATCCGGGTTGACATATTGCGTTATGCGAATCATGGCTTGTCGTTTTTTTCTTGAGGTAGTTTTAGTTTTTGATTAATAGTTTAAAACAGGTTCGTTGTTGTTGTTGTTGTTGTTGTTATTATTATTATTATTATTATTATTATTATTATTATTATTGTTGTTGATGTTGTTTTTGTTTTTATTATTATTGTTGTTGATGTTGTTTTTGTTTTTATTATTATTATTATTATTATTATTATTTGTTGTTATTAAAATTATCACTTTTTTTCTATTATAATTATATTATTATTGATGTTTTTATTGTTACTAGAATTAACATTATTTGTTTTTCTGTTATTATTATTATTATTATTATTGTTGTTGTTGTTGTTGTTATCATCATTATTATTATTATAATTATTATTAAAACTATCATTATCATTATTACTAGTATTTTATACTGTCGACGGTTTCTATGTTCATAACTAATAAGTCCCAAGAAGGAATGATTTTATTCTCTACTGTTTCCATTTCATACTCTAACCATATCTATGTTTTTTTTTCAAAAACAGACTGAATATATTCTTAAATGTTTTGAGTCGAGTATATTGTTGCTCTTAATCTGTTTCATGACTGATTTCTTCAGGGAAATTAATCTATTTATATCTTTATTTGTGCTCCATTGAAAGATAATGTACCTGGGTATTAATTATTATACTTATAGCGCTCAGTAATTGAAAGATGTTTAGTATTGTCAGAAAAATTTACCTGGCTATTAATTATTATCCTTATTGCGCTCAGTAATTGAAAGATTTTTAGTATTGTCAGAAAAATTTACCCGGCTAATAATTATTATACTTACTGCGCTCTGTAATTGAAAGATGTTTAGTATTGTCAGAAAAAAAGGAAAGCATTCATGAATCCGTAGAATGAAATATTTTTATCAATATTATAGAATATATTGATAAATTATTTTAGGATTTTTTTCTCTAGAATGCCTACCGTTGAAGGATAGCCGTGGGTGTTTTAAACACATCCCTGTTACATACAGGATATCTTTCGGGATATTCGATCCAGGGGTAGTAACCCTCAAGGCCAATAGAATTGGCCTTGGTAACCCTGTGATAGCTCTGCAGGTAAAATTCTCAAGTAGAAAGCTGTCTAGAGGAACTTCATTCAGGACGACATAGCTATCTCACCCAAATATAGATTTTTCCCATTCAAAATCCCCCTTTTTTTTTGCATCCAGAAGTTTTTATAACAAAATAAATTAAGCAGCTCTCCTAGGAGAAGGACACTCCAAAATCAAACCATTGTTCTCTAATCTTTGGTAGTGCCATAGCCTCTGTACCATGGTGTTCCGCTGTCTTGGGTTAGAGTTCTCTTGCTTGAGGGTACACTCGGGCACACTATTCCATATTATTTCTCTTCCGCTTGTTTTGTGGAAGCTTTTATACTGTAGTTTACATATGAGATATTTATTTTAATCTTGTTGCTCTTTTTAAAATATTTAATTTTTCTTTGTTTCCTTTCCTCACTGAGCTATTTTCCCTATTGGAGCCCCTGGGGTTATAGTGTCCTGCTTTTCCAACTAGGGTTGTAGCTTAGCAAGTAATAATAATAATAATAATAATAATAATAATAATAATAATAATAATAATAATAACTAGTGGAACCCATGTAAATTACACGAAATGATATTTTCAATACTATTTATCTTGTTCATAACCTACCCCTGTTTGAATAAAATGTGATAAGCTTTTAAAAAATGAGCAATACATGAATTGGAAAACTATATAAGGTGTGCTTTGGTTAAGTAATCAAAGTCTAATGTGACTTTGTAAGAGTATACCATGAAATTATTTCCGTTTTCGTTAAAGCGTGACACAAAATAAATAACACACACGTCATCGTATTAATATATAGATGATAATAATAATAATAATAATAATAATAATAATAATAATAATAATAATCTTTATTTCAGCAGAAGCCATATACAGAGTTACAGTAAGGGTACAGTGATCTTACACTTTTGACAACGGTACAAGAAAAAAAAAAAAGATGAGAAATGCAATAAACCAGTGATATATTATAAACATCAATTAGCAGGTTGACCACAGAGATCTAAGGTTTGGGTAACAAAGTCACATAAGAATAATCTGCTACGCATTGAACTCTTTTATACCATGTTATAAGAATGTTGGTTTTGAACTTTAGAGTTGACACATGTCTTTCGTCATTGTTATAAACCGTGAGGAGACGATGGTGTGTTTTGATAGAAAACACATGCTGTCTGGACCACTCCTGTGGTTGTCCCTTTGACATTAAGCAACGACAGAAGAAGTTTGACAAAAAATTAGGTGTTTGTGTGTGCGGTATCCGTAGAGAGAGAGAGAGAGAGAGAGAGAGAGAGAGAGAGAGAGAGAGAGAGAGAGAGAGGGCATACTTTTCTGGTATGTGCAAGAAGAGATAATAGTTTTCATGTAGCCTATGTGTAAGGAGAGAGAGAGAGAGAGAGAGAGAGAGAGAGAGAGCATAGTTTTCTGCGTAAGGTATATATTTTACGATATAAATATTAACTAATTGAGAGAGAGAGAGAGAGAGAGAGAGAGAGAGAGAGAGAGAGAGAGAGACATAGTTTTCTGTGTAAGGTATATATATATTTTACGATATAAATATTGTCTAATTGAGAGAGAGAGAGAGAGAACATAGTTTTCTGTGTAAGGTATATATATTTTACGATATAAATATTGTCTAATTGAGAGAGAGAGAGAGAGAAAGAGAGAGAGAGAGAAGGGGGGGGGTTTGGCATAGTTTTCTCGTATGTGTAAGGTATATATTTCACGCTATGAATGTTACCAAATGTACAGTGTTATACAAAACATAGACACATACATAACACATCTGCGAGTATTCTCAAGACCCTGTTCCAGCCAACCATAAACAGTACCTTTATTGGTTTGTGAAACTTGTAAGAATGTCTGCTGGTCAGCGTTGAGTCCGTACCACCTAATAAACGCTGGGAGGAAGACAGGGTAAACATACTTAATGTCAGGGTTTCGTCACCGAAGAAAAAAAAAAGGGAATATGGTGTTGACGTTTTGGACAGATGCTGTGATTACATTCTGATTTGTCCTTTTGGTTTGATATAAAAAGAGCGTGGAAAGAATTTGCAAATGTTCTGTTCTTCATTTTGTATAGGAAAATATTAACCGATTTATTTGTATATTTTTATGTCAAATGTTCTGTTCTTCATTTTGTAGAGAAGAATATTAACCGATTTATTTGTATATTTTTATGTCAAATGTTCTGTTCTTCATTTTGCAAAGAAGAATATTTACTGATTTATTTTCTTAATTTTTGTCAAATTTCTTTTAATGGATAGTTTGTTTTCCTGTTCTCTTATTCATATATGCATATTTTTGTATATTTTAATTCACCAGAATTATTATTAATATTTTTACTTACCGAAATATATTTATTCGTTTTGGCTGATAATTTGCTTACTCGAATTCGTGCTGAATTAATTTGTCTTACATTTAGTTATATCTAGATTTTTTCAGCATTTTTTTAATACTGTTTAATGCCACAGATAATTGTTGTTACACCTACATGTTGAACAGGCTGACATAAGTCTATTTATAGTTTATATACGAAATATCTGTTTGAATGCTGTTACTATTTTTTAAATATTTTATTTTAATTGTTTATTACTTCTTATATCGTTATTTATTTCCTTATTTACTTTCCTCGCTTGATAATTGTTTTCCTGTTGGAGCCCTTGGACGTATAGAATCTTGCTTTTCCAACTAGGGTTATAGCTTAGCTAGTAATAATAATAATGATATCTTTTTATATCGAGGTTAATTTTTGTGTTTTTTTTTTTTTATAATTCATTTACTGCACATCATTTTAAGTGTCTTACAAATTTATAATATCCCATTATACATGTCATAGACAAAATTAATTTCTCTAAAAGCCACAGCATAAGTTCATATTAACCGTTAACACTTTTATTTTCTGGATACTAGGGTGTTGTCTGCGATTGTAACAAACTGATTTTACGTAAAGAAAAAATGTTGCGAAATTATGTCAACAGGCAAAAGTGAGAGAGTTGTAAATGCCTTTCAACTTTCTTTATTTCTTTATTTTTATTTTTTTTTTATTTTTTATTTTTTTTTTTTATTATGGTATGTGCGTTGGTGCTGTGACTTTTCAATATATTTTTATGAATATAAATAGTACTGATAGTGAGAGCCTGTGGTCTTATTATTATTATTATTATTATTATTATTATTATTATTATTATTTAAGGTACAGCGTACAACTCTAGTTTTAAAAGCGGGATTATTATTATTATTATTATTATTATTATTATTATTATAGCTACAGCCTACAACTATAGTTAGAAAAGGATTATTATTATTATTATTATTATTATTATTATTATTATTATTATCATCATCATCATCATCATCTCCTTCATCATATTATTAGCTAAGCTACAACCTTAGTTGGAAAATCAATATGCATTAAACCAAAGGAAAATTAGAATAGTATAAGTTAGTTCCTTGCCAATGCATTAGTGTTTTTTTATTATTGGAAGCTCAGATATTATCAAAAATATCTATTAATTATTTTTAAACGGTGAAAAGTCTTTACATTAAGGTACATACACTTTGCAATAGTGAATTTTTTTTATTCAGTTAATTATTCTATGAATTAAGTCTGACACAATATTTTTGCCCGTTTATCTGATAATTAGAGGCTCAACTATATATCAATTCTTTTTTTTTCATATTTTTTTCGAAAAGAATATATATATTTTTACACAAATCCAAAACAACTCTAGCACACTGCAACTGAAAGTAGAAGCCCCAAATATATGGCAATTCTTACCTTTTTTTCTCCGTTTTTTATCGGGGAAAAAAGATATCTTTACTCTTATCATCCCAAATAATATGCTCATTACAACTGAAATTAAGAGCTTCAATAATATGGGAATTCTTACCAATTTTCCTCAGATTTTTTTTAAAAACAAGAATAATCCCCCCCCCCAAAAAAAAATGTATGTTCACTTTAACTAAAAATAGGAGCCCCAACTATTTGGAAATTCTTCTCTTTTTTTCCTACGTTGTTTTTTTTTTAGAAAAATAAATGTTACTCTTGTTCCCCCCAAAAATTATGCTCACTGCAACCGAAATTAAGAGCCCCACCTACATGGTAAATCTTCAATTTTTCCTCAACTGTATGACAGTTATTATTATTATTATTATTAAATGCTAAGCTACAACCCTAGTTGGAAAAGCAGGATGCTATAGGCCCAAGGGCCCCAACAGGGAAAATAGCCCAGTGAAAATAAAGAGCCCCAACTAAATGGCAATTCTTTCCTTTATTCCTCAAATTTTGTTTCGAAGAAAAAATTATTTCTACTCTTATCCCCCCAAAATAATTATGCTCACGTCAACTGTAAATAAATAGCCCCAACTATATGGCAATTCTCCCCCTTTTTTTCTCAGATTTTGTTTCGAAAAAAAAATTGTTTCCACTCTTATCCCCCGAAAATAATTATGCTCACGTCAACTGAAAATAAAGAGCCCCAACTATATGGCAATTCTTCCTTTTTTTTTTTTTTTCAAAAAAAAATTATGCTCACTTAAATAGAAAATAAAGAGCCCAAGTATATGGCAATACTTCCCTTTTTCCTCCGTTGTTTTGTTTTTCAGGAAAAAAAAGTTATTTTTACTCTCCCCCGCCCAAAAAAAAAAAAAAAAAAACCTTACTCAAGACCACCTCTTAGACACTACTTCGAGATGTTATCAGCAACCAGTGTGATACGAAAGTACATTTATCTCAGTCTTTTTTTTTTCCCTCAGTATTATCGTCCTTCAAATGGTGGTAGATTGAGAGAGAAAGTTCACCATCCAATTATGGATGGCGGGGTTCTCCGTGGATAGAGTTTTATGCCCAATAAATCCAGAATTATGACTGTCACATGGAAAAAAAAAGAAAAAAAAAAGGTGAAAGCTTTGGAGTTCGTACGATGTGTTTAAGATAAATTTGTATTTTATCTTCAGTATGTTTCTTTGCTTTTTATATGTTTAATTAGTTTTGATATCTTTTAATAGAGGCATTTTTCTTTATTTTGTTCATAAGACTTTTTATAGTTTATATATGACATATCTGTTTTGATGCTGTTACTGTTTTTTTAGGATAATTTATTTTTATTTTTTTTTCTTCGTTTGTTTATTCCTTATTTCCTTTCCTCACTGGGCTATTTTTCCCTTTTGGAGCCCTTGGGCTTATAGCATCTTGCTTTTCCAACTAGGGTTGTAACTTGGCTAGTAATAATAATAATCATAATAATGATAATAATAATAATTATTATTATTATATTAATGATAATTATATTAATAATAATAATAATAATAATAATAATAATATATAGCAATCGAAAGGAAATAAGGAAATAAATATACCATATTAGAAGTAATGAACAATTAAATTGAAATATCTTAAAAACATTAACAACATTAAAACAGATATTTCATATATAAACTATAAGGTTCATGTTGAGCAAACGTATTTTATTTCTCAGTATGTTTCTTTGCTTTTATGAGTATAAGTAGTTTTGATATCTCCTAATAGAGATATTTATCTTTATTTATGTTTACACTAAAGTGACCGATTTCTAAGAGAACTGAACCATTTTAAAGATATGTCAATCATGTCATTTCGCCTATTGACGATTGCCCATTAAGAATATATAATGTGTGTACCTAAATCCATCTTTTAACCTGGTGCCTCTCAGATAGAGGGTTATTTTAATATTGTCTTTTCTAGGAACCCGCATGTCTCTCTCTCTCTCTCTCTCTCTCTCCCTCTAGATATAACTAAATGTAAAATTCAGCCCGAATTCGAGTAAGCAAATTATCAGCTAAAACGAATAAATATATTTCGGTAAGTAAAAATATTAATAATAGTTCTGGTTAATTAAAATATATATATATATCTTTTCTAGGAATCCGCATGTTTTCTCTCTCTCTCTCTCTCTCTCTCTCTCTCTCTCTCTCTCTCTCTCTCTGAACATACCACCCACGAACTCTACCTGTTTAGGTAATGAAGCGAAGTGACCTTTTCGGTCATTTAAATACTTTTATTATCCTCTTAAGCTCACTTTATAAAGGACGAAAAGTCTCCAACAAATAGAATCTCCGGGGGATAGGAAACGTGATTGACACCATGAACTGCAAATTCTATCCAGAGAAGCTTGTAAGTTTATAAAGGTTTAAAGGCCACTCATGAATGGCAGAGGCAAGGGACAGTGACATTGCCCTATCAAGCAGGATAATGCCTTAGAGGATGACCATATATATATACATATGATCAGCACTGTAACACCATCTTCACCCAAGCTAGGACCAATGAAGGCCAGGCAATGGCTGCTGTAAGATGAGACTGGTTATTATTATTATTATTACTACTACTACTACTACTACTAGCAGGATAATGCCTTAGACTGACCATATAGCCTATACATATGATCAGCACCCAAGCCCCCTCTCCACCCAAGCTAGGACCAATTAGGGCCAGGCAATGGCTGCTGTAAGATGAGACTGGTTGTTATTACTACTACTACTACTCCTACTACTACTACTACTACTACTAGCTAAGCAACAACCCTAGTTGGAAAAGCAAGATGCTTCAAGACCAAGGGCTCCAATGGGGAAAAATAGCCCAATGAGGAAAGGAAATAAGGAAATCAACATACGACATGAGAATTAATGAACAATTAAGATAAAATATTTTAAAAAGAGTAGCAACATTAAAACAGATTTGTCATATATAAACTATAAGAAGACTAGAGGTTCATGTTGAGCAAAGAGAGACAGTTGATATTTTTTTGCGAGATTTATTTATCCATTGTGCTTAAGTTAAGGGTACTTGTGATGTTGGGTGTAAGTACTATGGAGGTGTAACTAATGGACTTTCACTTGGAGGTGTAGTGTGTATCTATATCTCACTCACATACTCAGTTCTTAAGATATTTTGATTGTCCAATACTTCTCATATTGTGTATATATTTCTTGATTTCCTTTCCTCACTGGGCTATTTTTGTCCTGTCGGAGCCTTCCTAGGAATTGTATCTTGATTCATGAGGGAGAATCAGTTTTCTGTATCATTCAATCATGTGACGAGAGAGAGAGAGAGAGAGAGAGAGAGAGAGAGAGAGAGAGAGTAGGATTCTTACTCCATTTGATTCAACGTGTTTTCTTGATATAGTTAAAACTGTTTAATATTTCATACAACCGTGTGACTTTTCAAAGAGAGAGAGAGAGAGAGAGAGAGAGAGAGAGAGAGAGAGAGAGATTCCTTGTCTCCATTTGATTCAATGTATTTTCATGACATGGATAAAACTAAGTATTTCCTGCTTAAATATCAACAATTCTTCATCTTTTTATTTACTTCTGAAATATAATTGTTTTTTTTTCTTTTCCAGGTAAGGCCGTATTTGTAAGATGGGGAAGGAGCCGATAAGGTAAAGTTAGAAACCTGTTTTAAGGTTATGGGTAACTTTATTTATCTTGGTTGTAGAGGTAATCATTCCTCTCTCTCTCTCTCTCTCTCTCTCTCTCTCTCTCTCTCTCTACAAACTGGAATTGAAAAGATACAACTCTAAATGTCTCAATTTCTTTACATACAAAAAGTAAATACTTGGAATAGACTTCCAGCGGATGTAGTAAACAGTAACACGGTAAACGAGTTCAAGAATAAGTTAGACAAGATCATAATAACTCTCTGAATGCTTAATGTAAATCGCTCTCCCAAAGAGCAAATGGAGTCTCCGCCGATGGACTAAAAAGTCTTTGATTCATCCAGAATCCTTGTAACTTAAGTTTCCATCACCTTTCATCATTACAAGTTGTAAAACTTTAATGATTTTGAAGGTCACAACAAGAAAAATTTACTTTTATATCAATAAATTTGTTTTTGAACCACCTTTTACATTACTCTTATTAATATTTTACTTTCCAAATTATTCCCTGTCATAAATGGTTACCTAACTTCCCTCCCTATTCTTTCAACCATCTGGCCTATCAGCTAAAAAAAATGTTTTTAACGAACATCCATCCTGAGGTGGTAAAAAAAATTTTCCTAACTCCTATTTCCCAGACTTGTTTGCTTGTTTTTTTCCTAACATTTAAAGCCAACGTCAGCTTATACAGCATATGGAACGAAGATGGTATGTTTCAACTTGCAAGTCTTGCTCGACTAACAGAAGACGTTGGCAAAAAAAAAAAAAAAAAAAAACATGCTATCTCGAACTTGATGTGCTCTCTCACAGGTCAATGCTGAGAGAGAGAGAGAGAGAGAGAGAGAGAGAGAGATATTAGAGTTGGTATGGATATTATTTTAGTTAACACCATGAATGATGTAGTTGTTATTCTGGCAAAGGATGAAGATTCGACTGAAATTGCCAACCACTCGGTTGAATATTCTTTTGACCTCCCTAAGAATATTCTAATATAATGCATTTTATACATCCATTGCAGTATATATATATATATATATATATATATGTATATACACATACACATACACACACACGCGCGCGCTGCTCACATTAACTGAATCTGTGTACAACCACTGGCTCAACGAAATTAATTTTAAACTTTCAGAATTTTGGATTCACGGTTTTCAGCAGTAAACGCATCAAATAATATTAATAATCGGACGCCAATAGCTCACTGCTTATGACCAGACATATGGCTATATCCACGTACCCAAACTGGACTGCACTTAATTAGTGGCTGATGTATTATATAGACCTAACTTTTCTCATTAAAAAGATGAAGAGAGGAAATAGAACACGATTTTTTAGCTGATAGGACATTTTATCGTATCAAGAAAATTCACTTAGGTCAGCTGAAATATTGATGAGGTAGTTTTTGGGTCCACGTTTGCAAGAACTTTCATAAAATTCGCTGCGTGGAAACCCTTGGGGATCATCATCATCAGCATCATCATCATCATCATCATCATCATCATCATCATCATCATCATCATCATAATAATAATAATAATAATAATAATAATGATGATAATAATAATAATAATAATCTTTATTTCAGCAAAAGCCATATACAGTTACAAAGGGGTACAGTGATCTTACACAAATGACATCAGTAAAAAAAAAAAAAAAAGATAAGATATGCAATAATACCAGTGATACAGTTCATACAGAGTTCCAAGGTCTGGGTAATAAAATCACAATAACACCAGCCACCCGTTGAGATACTACCACTAGAGAGTTACGGGGTCTTTTGATTGGCCAGACAGTACTACATTGGATCCTTCTCTCTGGTTACGGTTCATTTTCACATTTGCCTACACACTCGCGCACCGAATAGTCTGGCCTATTTCTATATTCTCTTCTGTCCTCATATACCTGACAACACTGAGATTACCAAACAAAGTTTCTTAATGCACAGTAATTGTTCAGTGGCCACTTTCCTATTTGTAATGGTAGAAGAGACTCTTTAGCTAAGGTAAGCAGCTCTTCTAGGAGAAGGACACTCCAAAATCAATCCATTGTTCTCTAATCTTGGGTAGTGCCATAGCCTCTGTACCATGGTCTTTCACTATCTTTGGTTAGAGTTCTCTTGCTTGAGTGTACACTCGGACACACTGTTCTATCTTATATATATCTCATTTCTCTTCCTCTGGTTTTGTTAAAATTTGTATAGTTTATAAAGTGATTTTTATTTTAATATTGTTGCTCTTTTTAAAATATTTAATTTTTCCTTGTTTCCTTTCCTCACGGAGCTATTTTCCCTGTTGGAGACCCTGGGCTTATAGCATCCTGCTTTTCCAACTAAGGTCATAGCTTAGCAATTAATAATAATAGTAATTAACGCTTAATAATGATGATAACATGCAATGATAATAACATGCCAAAGCACCGGGTGTAAACAATGCAAAGAACGAAGACTAAAAGTCCTTTCCCCCTTCTCCGCCCCCTTTTGAGATTACCTTGTATAAAAGGGTGGGGGAGGTGGTGGTGGGTGGGGGGCAGATCCTGTCTTTGACAGCAGGAGCGCTGCACTAAAAAGCGAGAAGCAGATGGAAAGCCAAATCCGTTTGACGGTAGATAAAAGGCCCGGTCGTGTTTCGTTCAGAGTTTTCCAGTTTTTTACTCGGCCTCTCAACTCAGGCGTGTGTGCAGTTTCTCGGAACTTTACCTGTGCGAAAATTGCTGTGGTTATAATGTTTTAATGTTTTCGAATTTTTATATTTGCCCTCGCTAACGATGATGGAAGGAGGTTATGTTTAACCCTCTGTTTGTGTGTTTCTGTTTGTTTATGAACAGCTTCCTGGCCACAATTTTAATCGTAGAGTATCGAAACTAGCAGGGGTTAACTGTTATTTAAAAATCTGGAAACGATCACATTTTTGAAGGTCAAGGTCAAAGGTTAAGGTCACAGTGAAACAAAATGTCCAATTCACGTAATCAGCCATAATTTTGGACATCGTTGTCACAGAGACTTCAAACTTGGTTCATATTTGAGTGTATGAAAATCCACGCCTATTATTATGTGTTAAGGTCTAAGGTCTAAGGTCAAGGTCAAGGTCGAACAAAAGGTTGAGGAATAAGCTACTGAGGCGGAGGTCTGCGCTCTACTGAGTGCCCCTCTAGTTTATTAATGTTTTGATATAATTTTAAATCTAACCTTCTATTCACAATGGTATATATATAATTATTTATCGAAAAATATCAGTGAGTATTATTACTGTGGGATTGTTAGTCTTAGTATAGCCTAGTCAAAAGGCTAAGCCCGGGCATGAGGACGGCAAGTGTAATCATAGAATTTATCAATTGACGAATATGGAAAAAAAAATAGATCAAACTGTTTTATCATGTGAAGATATTAATAAATTGTTTTTTTTTTTTTTTTTTTTTTTTACAGAAGCCTTTAGACCAAAATTAAAAAAGTTCATCCTCATCATCTCCTACGCCTATTGGCGCAAAGTGTCTCAAGTTAGATTTCACTAGTCGTCTCTATCTTGAGCTTCTAATTCAATACTTCTCCATTCATTATGTTTTACTTCACGTTTCATAGTCCTCAGCCTGTGTCTTACAACTTTTCTAGTGGAAAAAAAAATATAACTAGGGATTTAACGTCAAGATATTTAACAGTAATGATAAGACTTCCATTGATGCTTTAATCTTACTTCACGCTTCATAGTCCTCAGCCATGTAGACCTGGATCTTCCAACTCTTCTAGTGAAAAAAATATTATAACTAGTGATTTAACGTCAAGATATTTAACAGTAATGATAAGACTTCCATTGATGCTTTAATCTTACTTCACGCTTCATAGTCCTCAGCCATGTAGACCTGGATCTTCCAACTCTTCTAGTGAAAAAAATATTATAACTAGTGATTTAACGTCAAGATATTTAACAGTAATGATAAGACTTCCATTGATGCTTTAATCTTACTTCACGCTTCATAGTCCTCAGCCATGTAGACCTGGATCTTCCAACTCTTCTAGTGAAAAAAAATATTATAACTAGTGATTTAACGTCAAGATATTTAACAGTAATGATAAGACTTCCATTGATGCTTTAATCTTACTTCACGCTTCATAGTCCTCAGCCATGTAGACCTGGGTCTTCCAACTCTTCTAGTGAAAAAAAAAATATCATAACTAGTGATTTAACGTCAAGATATTTAACAGTAATGATAAAATTTCCATTGATGTTTAAATCTTACTTCACGCATCATAATCCTCAGCCATGTAGGCCTGGGTGTTCCAACTTTTTTAGTGAAAAAAGAAATGATCATGACTAGTGATTTAACGTCTAGATATTTAACAGTAATGAAAAGACTTACAATGATGCTCTGAATTGGTCTGTGCTGGAAAAAAAGACAAATTACAGCTCTCTCTCTCTCTCTCTCTCTCTCTCTCTCTCTCTCTGTTGTTGTCGAGTCCTAGTTAGGTCCAATATTTAATTTACAGGAAGGCCATTGGGAAACTCTCCCATGGTGGTTTTCCTGCAGCGTAATTGTGGTCGTTCGGAGCAATTTAGCTATTGGTTGTCATCTTCTCTCCCCCCTCACCACATAACCCCCCTACCCCCACATAACCCCTTCCCCCAAATTTTCCCCCACTCCTTAGTCTTTATTTCTCTTCCACTTTCCCATCATTTCCTCTTATCAACTCTCATTCCTTTCCCATGCAATCGGTTCCCCTCACCTTCCCCTCCCTCTCAAAACCATCGTCCCCCCCCATAACACCCTCCCCCAAATTGACCCCCTCCCAGTCTTTACCCCCCTTTCCCATCATTTCCTTCGCCCAACCTCCATTCCCTTCCCATCCCATTTGACCCCCTCTTTTCCCCCTATCCATGGACCCCCTCTTTTCCATCTATCCATGGACCCCCTCTTTTCCCCCTATCCATGGACCCCCTCTTTTCCCCCCATCTCATTGGTTCACCTCCCCCCCCCTATCCAAAACCCATCTCTGTGTTCCCCCCCTCCCATC
>NC_090729.1:190371576-190412428 GCF_036898095.1 Palaemon carinicauda | reverse complement strand
GATTCCTCTCTCTCTCTCTCTCTCTCTCTCTCTCTCTCTCTCTCTCTTTCGTCGAAGTAACTACTTCCTTCTTTCATTTATATATTTTTGCCTTCTTATTCTATATTAACATATTTTCTACTCCTTGGATCTTCTTGTTTATATTACTGTATATAGTTCTTTTTTTTCTTGCAACATATTAATTTTCAATATCTCTCATTTATTTCCTTTCATTATTTTCGCTTCTTTTTTTTTATAATAATTTAAACATCATTTCATCAGTCTTCCATATTAAGCATTAATCTTCGTATCTCAATTTTCTGTTAATTTTCAATCTTCCTCATTTATTCTCTTTTATCATTTCCACTTCTTTGTTATATTTCTTCTCTTTTATAATAATTTTTAAATTACCAAACTTACATAACTTTTATCATTCTTCCATATTAAGCATTAATCTTCGTATCTCAATTTTCTGTTAATTTTCAAACTTTCTCATTTATTTTCTTTCATAATTTTCCTTTTTTATATTTCTTCTCTTTTATAATAATTTTTAACTTACCAAACTTGCATCATTTTTATCAGTCTTCCATATTAAGCATTAATCTTCGTATATCAATTTTCTGTAAATTTTCATCATTTTCTCATAATTTTCGCTTTTTTGCTATATTTCTTCTCTTTTATAATAATTTTAACTTACCAAACTTACATCATTTTTATCAGTCTTCCAAATTAAGCATTAATCGTCGTATCTCAATTTTTTGTTAATTTTCATCTCTCATTTATTTTCTCCTCTGTTGCCTTTTTTTTTCAATCATCTCTATTCAGCATTAATCTTCGCATCTTCCTTTTTACTTCTTTTTACCTTCCTCCCTCATATCAGACTTCATATTTCATGTTACGAAGGCACAAATCTTTTTGTTACCAAGTCCCGTCATGAATCATACCTTTACGCGTTCCAGCATTTATGAATTTCGCTCAGAAAATTGATGTTTGCGATAAGTTTTACGGCTTTTTTCTTTACTCTCCTCAATTGAGTTATGAGCCTCTTTGGAAAGAGGTCCTTTCCATTATATCCCCTTTAGGTAAAATGCTGGGATTTACCCCCAGGTGAAATAATTGTTATAACTGTCTCCATAAAATTTATCTCTCTCTCTCTCTCTCTCTCTCTCTCTCTCTCCATAAAAGATCTCTACTTATCACTTTTTCCATAAAATTCTCTCTCTCTCTCTCTCTCTCTCTCTCTCTCCCCATAAAAGATCTCTACTTATCACTTTTTCCATAAAATTCTCTCTCTCTCTCTCTCTCTCTCTCTCTCTCTCTCTCTCTCTTCCAGAAAATGATTATCATCTGTTTTTTAATAGTTCTAACGGTAATTTTATTTATTAATTTAGGTAAGATTTAGTCTGGCTCTAAAAGGATCTTACTTTTCACTATATAATCTTTATTGTTTACTACTCAGTAGTAGTAGTAGTAGTAGTAGTAGTAGTAGTAGTAGTAGTAGTAGTAGTAGTCAATTAAATGGAAACATATTCACAGGAAGACAGGTACAAAAACTTTACTTATAATTAAAGTATAATTGAATACGAACAGAAGGAAGAATACAACATAGAAGAGTATAATTAAAGACGAACCAAGAAGCCGATAATGATATGCATACATAAAAATCAGTTAAAGATAGATAAAGCCTAATTTCCTACCATCGCACTGTTCTATCTTAATAGACTTTAGTCCCCTTTTTTTCATAAAAGTTTCCTAAACCCTTCAAATCGATATAAGGATTTTATAGGACTTTTAATTTGCCTTTAATATGCCTTAAAATGTTTAGGCCTATATCAAGCAACTTGAAAAAAAAAAAAAAAAAAAAGGCCTTTGTTTTGTTTTCCCCCTTGATATTTATCCCTTCCACGTGTCGAGACCAGGTTAGGACCCACAAAACAAAGACTTAAAACAGAGGGGGGTGGGGGTTGGAGTGGAATTCTCTTCCCCCATGATAAAATCTTTTAAAAGAAAGGGAGGAATAGAGTGAGGGCTTCTCTCTCTCTTTTTTACAAATCGAGATTTATATAAATAGAGAATTATGATAGATTTTTCCCTCAAATAAATCTTTTAATTCTATAGGTACAGATGAATATGTATAGAGCAAGTAACGATTTTCCTTTCTCCCATACAAGATTCCTGTATATGTGTGTGTGTGTGTGAGAGAGAGAGAGAGAGAGAGAGAGAGAGAGATGTCTCCCCCAAATAAATCTTTAATTCTCTTGATAGGTACAGATATGTATAGAGACATTAAGCATTATTATCCCTTCCCCTATGTAAGTCCAGAGAAGGAGAGAGAGAGAGAGAGAGAGAGAGAGAGAGAGAGAGAGAGAAAAGACTTTTCCCCCTAATCAAAGTCTTTAATTCTATTGATGGTCAGGTACAAATAAATGATATGTATAGAGAAAGTAAGGACTTTCCTCCCCTAAATAAAACTTTATTTGTTGAGAGAGAGAGAGAGAGAGAGAGAGAGAGAGAGAGAGAGATTTCCCCCAAAACATAGCCTTTAGTTCTATTGATGGTTAGATACAAATAAATGATACGTATAGAGAAACCCCTATAAAAGACTCCAGAGAGAGAGAGAGAGAGAGAAAGAGAGAGAGAGTAGACTTTTCCCCCAAACAAAGTCTTTAATTCTATTGATGGTTAGGTACAAATAAATATGTATAAAGTAAGGATTTTTCTCCCCTATATAGACTCCTGAGAGAGAGAGAGAGAGAGAGAGGAGAGAGAGGAGAGAGAGAGAGATTATCTCCCCTCCCCAAAATAAATAATAACCGATCAAAACCACAAGGGGGCCCTAGACACTCTGGCAGTCTGTTGGTATATCAAAAGAGGACACAAGAAGAGGAGATGAAATATAAGAGGAGGAGGAGGAGGAGGAGGAGGAGGAGGAGGAGGAGGAGGAGACAAGGGAAAATGGATTGGAGACATCCGATCTTTCAAGATAAAAAAGGTGGAGGGGAAAAAGAGAGAGGGGTCAAAGGGGGATTTTAGACATGCGATTTTTCGTGCAGTTATTTTGGCAATGTTTTAAAGTTGTTGAATTTGGAGGCTTGCTTACATTGTTCATATATGATGTGTTAAATGAATACGAGTAAATATCTATCATCTATGACCTTATATATATATATATATATATATATGATTGGATATGTGTTAAAATAAGGAGATGAAAATTCTATGAAATTACATTATTATTATTATTATTATTATTATTATTATTATTATTGTTGTTATTAATAATATTATTATATCTATAAATTAATATACCTCTCCGAGTAGCACTAAATAGCTCGTAACAAAAATACATTTCGGAAATTCCAATTATAATAGGTTTTCGAAAAGTGCTTCAGAATTTTTTAATCCTCTCGATTAACCGTATTTTAATAGGTGAAAGTAGCTGACTTTCGTGAAGCATAAAGGAATAGGAGGAGAAGGGGGGGGGGGGCATAAACCCCCTCCCCCTTAGGCTGTTGAACGCCTCGTTTGAAGTTTGTTTGATTAATAGGCAGGGAGGAAAAGAGTGAGGGAGACGTGGTTGACTTCTTGATGTCGTTAAATATCAAGTTGAAAGGGAAAATCGCAAGTGGTGTGATAGTGATACATAAAAGTTAGGTCGGTCTTCTATTTTTTTTTTTTTTTTTTTTTTTTTTTTTTTTTTTTTTTTTTTTTTTTTTCTTGAGAAAATAATCTCATACTTTAGAAATGAGGGAAAATCTCAGGTGGTCTGATAGTGATACATAAAAGTTTCAAGTTTTCCATTTTTGGTTCTTTTTTTTTTTGGTGTTGAGAAAATAATCTCATACTTTAGAAATGTTCATAATTGTTTTGGTGTTTTTATTTTGTTTGCTGTTGATTCTTGATGTTTTTAAATATCAGGATGAAAGGGAACATCTCCTCGAGTGGTGTACATGAAAGCTTAGGTTTTCTTTTTTTTTCTTTTCTTTGTGTGTGTGTGTGTGTGTGTGTGTTGAGAAAATAATCTCATACGTTAGAAATGTTTAAAATGGTTTTGGTGTTGTTTTTATTTCGGTGCTGTTCATTTTCTAATGAAGATTTTCTTGTCTTTAACGAATCGGGTGAACAATCAGATGAGACTGTATATGCTTTAATGTAAACTTGAATTCATAGGGTTTTATATTTGAAAAATGTTTTATTTTATTTGTTAATTAATTCTTGTAGTTCATTTATTTCCTTATTGCCTTTCTTCACTGGGCTATTTTCCCTGTTGGAGCCCTTGGCTTATAGCATCCAGCTTTTCCAACTAGGTTTGTAGCTTAGCAAGTAATGATAATAATAATAATAATAATAGTTATAGGTTTGAATTGAATTTAGATTCAAGTAAAATAAGTCATTTTCTGTATATGAAAATTTATTTTGAAAATATTGATTTGCAAATGCTATACAGTTTGGGTTACTTTTAGTTCAAATTAGCAATAATGGTAAATTCTCTTTGTCATAAAACCTGTGCTAAAAACTAAATGTTAGAAAAGTGCTGGCGTTTTCACTGACTTCATTTCAGATGAATATTATAATTCATTCCTAATTAATTTCCTTTCTATTTCAGGTGAGTTGTCGACTGTTGTCCTGGATACTGCAGACTGAAGTAAGCTGTAAGTTAGTGCCATAATGTTAATTATTATTCGTTATGTGAGAGAAATTGAGGTAGTGAAGAAGGGGGTAGACACCCTTGCAGTGCTACAACCAAATTGAACCGTATGTAATTTTATCATCATCCTCTCCTCCTAAGGCTATTGACGCAAAGGGCCTCGGTTAGATATAGCTAGTCGTCTCTATCTTAAGCTTTTAAATCAATAATTCTCCATTGATCATCTCCTACTTCACGCTTCATAGTCCTCAGCCATGTAGGCCTGGTCTTCCAATTCTTCTAGTGCCTTGTGGAGCCCAGTTGAAAGTTTGGTGAAGTAATCTCTCTTGGGGAGTGTGAAGAGCATACCCAAACCATCTCCATCTACCCCTTACCATGATTTCATCCACATATTGATGGTAGAAAATACAATGATTTTCCGTTGAAAATTCTCCATGCCAAAAGTTGGATAATAAATAAAATTCGTGTGTGATCCGTGATATGAAATAGAAATATGCTGTCATGTTTTCTTGCTCTCTTAGTAAAATTAAAAATTTTAAAATCGATAGTAACTAGACCTTATCTGATTTTTATTTTACTTCTGTCAACGGAGTTGAAAGGAGGTTTAGTTTTCGCCCCTCTTTGTGTGTTTGTGAATAGCTTCCTGGCCACAATTTTAATCGTAGAATAATGAAACTTGCAGGGATTAACAACTATGTAAAAAGCTGGAAATGGTTACATTTTGAAAGGTCAAGGTCAATGGTCAAGCTCACGGTCAAGCAAAATGTCCAATTCATGTAATCATCCATAAGTTTGGACATCGTTGTCACAGACACTTCAAACTTGGTCTATATTCAAGTGTATGAAAATCCACCCCAATTAATACATGTAAAGGTCAAAGGTCAAGGTCACGGTCAAGCAAAATTTCCAATTCAAGTAATCAGCCTTAAGCTTGGACATCGTTGTCGCAGACTTCAAACAGGGTTCATATTTGAGTGTATGAAAACCCACGCCAATTGATACATGTTAAGGTTGAAGGTCAAGGTCAAGGTCGAGCGAAAGGTCAAGAAATAAGTGGCCACGGCGGAGGTCTGCGCTCTACTGAGTGCCCCTCTAGTTTCTAATAGTATTTGCCATTGTTCTGCGACTTAATCCCTGTACTGACGCACATAATGGCTCCCTCCTTGTTTTTGTCCTTTAGAAATCCAATATCAGAATGGCGTAAACAACGCGAGTTGAGAGTAATTACGATGCTGTCATTATTAGGGGGAATGAGATTGTCTCTCACCCATTAATAACTCTATATCGCTTAATAATTACACAGAAACCGGTGAATCCTTATACATCTGCTGTGCCTCCCATCTTCCTGCAAACCTCAATGTTTTGTTTTCTTAACTTTTTATCAAGATTCGCTCTTCTTTTCGCCTCCTCGCCCCCTTTTATTCTCTCTCTCTCTCTCTCTCTCTCTCTCTCTCTCTCTCTCTCACAGAAACTGATCATTATTATACATCTGCTGTGCCTCCCATCTTCCTGCAAACATTAATCTTTTGTTTTCTTAACTTTTCATCAAGATTTGCTTTTGTTTCCTCCTCCCCCCCCCTCTCTCTCTCTCTCTCTCTCTCTCTCTCTCTCTCTATTGATAACTCTATATCGCACATAAACTGATTATCATTATACATCCGTGCCTCCTATCTTCCTGCAAACATTAATGTTTTGTATTCCGCCTCCCCACCCCCTGCTACTCTCTCTCTCTCTCTCTCTCTCTCTCTCTCTCTCTGTTAATAACTCAATATCGCACATAAACCGATTATCATTATACATCTGTGCCACCTATCTTCCTGCAAACATTAATGTTTTGTTTTCCTCCTTAGCCCCTGCTACTCTCTCTCTCTCTCTCTCTCTCTCTCTCTCTCTCTCATGTTTTATCGCGTGCATACACGAACATTAACTTCAATCTAATGGTGACGAAGGGCGTCTAGATGCGTCGGAAGCGGTCATAAAATTGCTTCCAAAATTTAGGGGTTTGATGTCATCGATTTTATCTCGTCTGGCGTTGTGATTTTCAAAAGGGGGCGATGATGTCCCTTCCTTTCTCTTGCGTTTCATCATCGTCATTATCAGCATAGATTTATTCAGCGTATTTTGAGAATTATACGGTACTCATATAATAAGCTTCTGTCTACTTCCCCCTCTAGATAGATAGATATAGATGTATTCAGCATATTTGCACCTGTTACATGGTAACATATCCAAACTAAATTTATATAGGGGGACGCATTAGGGCGCAGACTTCCGCCGCGGCATCTTATTTCTCGACCTTTTGTTTGGCCTTGAACTTGACCTTTAACCTTGACATTCCAAAATTTACTCAGTTCCATCTGTTTACATAGCAATTAATCCCTGCAAGTTTCATTACTCTACGATTAAAATTGTGGCCAGGAAGCTGTTCACAAACAAACACACACACACACAAACAGGGGGTAAAACATAACCTCCTTCCGACTACGGCTATTGACGCCAAGGGCCTCGGTTATATTTCTCCAGTCGTCCCTATCTTGAGCTTTCAATTAAATACTTCTCCATTCATCATCTCCTACTTTGCGCTTCATAGTCCTCAGCCATGTAGGTTTGGGTATTCCTAGTCTTCTAGTGCCTTGTGGAGCCCACTTGAAAGTTTGGTGAACTAATCTCTCTTGGGGAGTGCGAAGAGCATGCCCAAACCATCTCCATCTACCCCTCATCATGATCTCCTCTTGCATTTACCTTGTTTTTCTTTTCATTTCCCTTTTAATTCCATCCTAAAAAAAAAAAAAAAACTGAGGCATTATAGTATAGCTGTTCATAGCAAAGTCTGGAATGGCTGTTACTTTGGGGGAAGACTCACTCTCTCTCTCTCTCTCTCTCTCTCTCTCTCTCTTTCTCTCTCTCTCTCTCTCTCTCTCTCTCTCTGTCCGCCTAACTTATTTTAATGTGCTTTAACTGTACAGTACAGGGAACAATGTCAAATGAAGTTTTTAAGAGACGACACCGTTGGAGTTGAAAGGCGAATTTGTATACACTTCTGATCAATCTTAGGCATCGTCAACAATGTCAGTTAATTCTACCAAATAAACAAATACTCCAGACTACCTTACAAGATTGAGATAGACTATACTCCTGGTCCCCCTCTTTCATTTCTTTTTGCTTTAGGAGACGAGGCTGTGTGTTTATGGCCTATTTGTAACAAAAAAAAAAGAAAAAAATCACGGCCGTTCTTGGTCTCTTGTTTATTGGTTATTTACGTCTTTTGTCTTTCTTCATCAATACCCGAGACACTTTAGATGGAAAGTTCCCATCGCTGTTCCAACGCAAGTTGGTCTAACCAATCAGAGTGTCACACCCGAATTAATGCTCCTCATTAGTTATACAATTAAGTAGGCCTGGCTCCGACACGTAATTGGCGTGTGTTAAGAGGCCGGTGGAAGTTTAGTGGCAACTTCACGGATATAGATCGCAATTTTGGGCGATGCTGTCGTTGTTTAGGCGGAAGGATTTGGTGGGTGTTAGGTAATGTTGGGCAGCTCCTTTGATTTTTTTTTTTTTTTTTTTTTTTTTTGGAGAGGGGGGGGGGGGGGGCTGTTGTCTGGGGAAGGGGCGTCGTTTTGGGGTTCGGCAAATACCAGAGACACTATATGAGCTGTTTTTGTGGTCCTATACTGCAGGGGAATCCTACGCTCTACAGGAACTTCACATCCATTTCATCGTATACAGGCATTCATCATTTCACACCTTATAAGGCTCCTTTATTGTCGAATCCACATTATCCACATTGGGCGATGCTGTCGTTGTTTTGATGGAAGGAGTTGGTGGGTGACATGTAATGTTGGGCAGCGCCTTTGAATTTGGAGGCGTGTCATGGGGCTTAGATCTTGCCCTGGGGGGCCGTCATTTTGGGATTCTGCAAATAGAGGAAGAGGGAGTGTGTAAGGGTTGCGTTTCTTAAGGAGCTTCTAGAATAAGAATTCAGGAGGAAGGGGAAAGAGAGAAAAAAAAGTGAAAAAGCCTCGTTGGCTGATGTGGAGAATGGTTCCATGTCAACATCAGTTGAACAGGGGCGATTCAGGCCGAAGCCCAAGGATAAAGTTCCTGTGTCCCCTGTGATCGGAGGCCTCTAAACGGAGCTGCTTTTGTGGTCCTATACTGCAGGAGAACCCTACTTTCTTCAGGACTCATATTCCTTGTATCATAGTAGGTTGGCCTGTGCACCAGCCGGCCGTTGAGATACTACCGCTAGTGAGTTATGGGGTCCTTTGACTGGCCAGACAGTACTACATAGGACCCTTCTCTCTGGTTACAGTTCTTTCCCTTTGCCTACACAGACACCGAATAGTCTGGCCCCAGGTGATTCTTTACTGCACTGTAACTGTTCAGTGGCTACTTTCCTCTTGGTAAGGGTAGAAGGGACTCTTTAGCTATGGTAAGCAGCTCTTCTAGGAGAAGGACACTCCAAAATCAAACCATTGTTCTCTATTCTTGGGTAGTGCCATAGCCTCTGTACCATGGTCTTACACTGCTTTGGGTTAGAGTTCTCTTGCTTGAGGGTACACTCGTTCACACTTTTCTATCTAGTTTCTCTTCTGCTTGTTTTGTTAAAGTTTTTATAGTTTAAATAGGAAATATCTATTGTAATGTTACTGTTCTTAAAATATTTTATTTTTCCTTATTTCCTTTCCTCACTGGGCTATTTTCCCTGTTGGTGCCCCTGAGCTTATAGCATACATCTTTTCGAACTAGGGTTGTAGCTTAGCATTTAATAATAATAATGATAATAATAATAATAATAATTCCTAGGCATTTATCATTTCACACCGCATATTGTTCGTTTATTATCAAATCCACATTATAGAAGTACTTGGAAAACGAGAAAATCTCCTGTTTCTTCTTGAAAACCTTAATATCTTCAGACATAAGTCTCTTTATAGTTTATATATGAAAGATCAGGTTTAATGTTGTGACTGTTCTTAAAATATCTTCTTTTAATTGTTCATTACTTCTCGTAGTTTATTATGTTCATTATTCCTTATTTCATTACTCCTGGCAGTTTGTTTATTTCCCTATTTGCTTTCCTTATTGTGCTATTTTTTCCCTGTTGGTGCCCCTGGGCTTATAGCATCCTGCTTTTCCAACTAGGGTTGTAGCTTAGCAAGTAATAATAATAATAATAATAATAATAATAATAATAAATGTGTAGTGGGAGCTTATTGTTTAGTCTCGATGGAAACTAGATTGGAATAAGACAGTCTGTTATTCGAAGTCTCTCCTACTTGCCGCACTGAAGTGAATCTGGATGTTCCATGAAATGGCTGAAATAAATTAGGTCTCAGTCCAGTAGCTTTGGTGGTAAGTAGACAGCCCAACTACGACGTATAAACCTGTAAGGCGACAGTGTAATTCGAGAGACGTTGGCAAGGTGAAACTGGTGGACATGCCAAGGTGCTGTGGGAGAGGCGCCCTTTTGTTTTGTGTGTGTGTGTGTGTGTGTGTGTGGAAAGGGTGAAATGAGGTTGGAATTGTACGAAAAAAAAAATGGCGTATTTTTTATGTTTAGAAAATTAATGTTTACTACACAGTTTTTGATTTTGTTGTGGAAAGGGTGACATGAGATTGGACTTGTACGGAAAAAATATTTGCTGTGTTTTTTGCATATAAGAAACTGAATGTGCTTTACTAAAAAAATAGTTTATTTTAATGTGGAAAGGGTGAAATGAGTTTGGAATTGTACCAAAAAAAAAAAAAAAATATTTGCTGTATTTTTTATATTTAAGAAAATGAAAGTGATTACTAGACTTTTTTATTTGTTTGTGGAATGGGTGAAATGTGATGTGAATTGTACGAAATAAAAAATTTGTTTGCTTTATTGTTTATATTTAAGAAAATTTATGCTCTACTAGACTATTTTTTTTTTTCTGGAAAGGGTTAAGTGAGATTGGACTTGTACCAAAACAAATATTTGCTGTATTTTTTTATATTTAAGAAAATGGATGTGTTTACTAGACTTTTTTTTTGTGTGGAAAAGGGGAAATGAGATTGGACTTGTACGAAAAAAAAATGTTTGCTGTATTTCTTATATATAAGAAAATGAATATGCTACGTTTACTAGTCTTTTTTTTTTTGGGGGGGGGATAGAGTGAAATGAGGTTGGACTTGTACGAAAAAAATAATTTGCTCAATTTATTATATATAAGAAAAATGAATATGCTTTACTAAACAGTTGTGTGTGTGTGTGTTTTTTTATGTGGGAAGGATGAAATGAGATTTAGACTTGTAAAAAAAAAAAAAGAGAAAGAGAAATTGGCTGCTGCATTTTTTTTGTATTAAAAAAGGTATATGTTTTCCTATACTATTTGTAATTTTGAAAAATCTGGTTACTTTTAACATATAATTTATTTATAATCATGTTCATTTATAAAGAATCACACATCTCCATCATTGAACCAAGCATATTTTTAAAAACTCACCTTTGTTAACTCGCATCTCATTTACGTGGCATGCTAGGCTTGTTAGCATCTACCATACATCCTCTTGTCTTATTTAGCCGGTTCGTATCTCCCTCTGCCTTCTCCCATCTCCCTCAGCTCCTCCTAATTCTAAGGCATCTCCCTGGACTGCTCCTTGGCAGTAATGAGATCGTAAGTATAGTGTTTCAACAGTTATGGGCGACACTCCACTTGTTCGCGGAGCTAAACCCTACCCAGCTACTGACTCAGGGTTGCCAGATTATTTCGACTGGATTGTCGTACATGAGCCTTAAAATTGTCGTTTTTCAAGCAAAATTATCGTACACAGTTTCAATATAATTATTAGGGAGTTACATGATTGACTTATTTCAAAAGATTTTAGTATAATTGTTTAATTAAACCCACACACACCTACATTGTTTATACCTTAGGTATGTATCGTACATCGTACCGGACCCAAAATAATCGTACACGTACTATAATTATCGTACGAATGGCAACCCTGTACTGACTTCACGTGGACTCTTTTTCTCAAGATATTTATTGGATGATTTAAGTGATTTCCTTTTATTTTAGTAGATACATATTGGTTTTATTGGGTATAGCTATTTCTCAAGATATTCATGGGGTAATTTAAGGGATTTCCTTTAAGCAAATACGTATTATTTCTCGAGATATTCGTGGCATAATTTAAGGAATTTCCTTTAAGCAAATACATATTATTTCTCAAGATATTCATGGCATAATTTAAGGAATTTCCTTTAAGAAAATACATATTATTTCTCAAGATATTCGTGCCATAATTTAAGGGATTTCCTTTAAGCAAATACATATTATTTCTCAAGATATTCATGCCATAATTTAAGGAATTATTTTTAAGCAAATACATATTATTTCTCAAGATATTCGTGCCATAATTTAAGGGATTTCCTTCAAATTTAGTAAATAAATATTGATTTTTATTGGGTATAGTTATTTCTCAAGATATTCATGGGGTAATTTAAGGAATTTCCTTTAAGCAAATACATATTATTTCTCAAGAAAATCGTGGCATAATTTAAGGAATTTCCTCTAAGCAAATACATATTATTTCTCAAGATATTCGTGGCATAATTTAAGGGATTTCCTTTAAGCAAATACATATTATTTCTCAAGATATTCATGCCATAATTTAAGGGATTTCCTTTAAGCAAATACATATTACTTCTCAAGATATTCGTGGCATAATTTAAGGGATTTCCTTCAAATTTAGTAAATAAATATTGATCTTAATGGGTAAAGCTATTTCTCAAGATATTCGTGGCATAATTTAAGGGATTTCCTTTTAATTTAGTTAATAAATATTGATTTTTTATTGGGTATAGTTATTTCTTAGGATATTCGTGGCATAATTTAAGGGATTTCCTTTTATTTTAGGAAAGACATATTGATTTTATTGTGAGTAGTTATTTTCTCGAGATATTCGTGGGATAATTTAAGGAATTCCCTTTAAGCAAATACATATTATTTCTCATGATATTCATGCCATAATTTAAGGGATTTCCTTCAAATTTAGTAAATAAATGTTCATTTTATTGGGTAAAAGCTATTTCTCAGGATATTCATAGCATAATTTAAGGGATTTCCTTTTGTTTTAGGAAAGACATATTGATTTTTTTGTATTTAGTTATTTCTTAAGATATTCTTAGCATAATTTAAGGGATTTACTTTTATTTAAGTAAATACATAATGATTTTATTGAATATAGTTATTTCTCGAGATATTCATGGCATAATTTAAGGGATTTCCTTTTTAGTAAATAAATATTGGTTTTATTGGGAGTACTCATTTCTCAAAATATCCATGGCATAATTTAAAGGATTTCCTATTAATTTAGTAAATAAATATTGATTTTTATTGTTTAGTTATTTCTCAAAATATCCATGGCATAATTTAAGGATTTCCTTTTATTTAAGTTAATACATATTGATTTTATTGAATATAGTTATTTCTTAAGATATTCGTGGCATAATTTAAGGGATTTCCTTCAAATTTAGTAAATAAGTATTGATTTTATTGGGTATAGCTATTTCTCAGGATATTCACGTGTAGTAGAAATTCGACGGTAGATAGCATACTATAATAGCACCGGATTTCCTTTTATTTTACAATATACATATTGATTTTATTGGAAATAGCTATTTCTCAAGATATTCATGCCATGATTTAAGGTATTTCCTTTTATTTTAGTAGATACATATTGATTTTTATAGGATTTAGTTATTTCTAAAGCTATTCGTGGCATAATTTAAGGGATTTAATTTTATTTTAGTAAATATGTATTGAGTTTATAAAATGTAGCTATTTTAGTTTGGTGACTAGCTTTCAGTTTCATTATTTCCTAGTTCAGATAATTCCTCTGTTATAAAAGTGCGTTTTTCATTATAGGAAAAAAGAGGGCGTTTATTACCCTCCGCCAACGAAGTTGGAAGGAGGTTATTTTTTTCGCCCCTGTTTGTTTGTTTGTTTGTTTTTGAACAGCTTCCTGGGCACAATTTCTATTCTAGAGTAATGAAACCTGCAGGGTTTAACTGTTATGCAAAAAGCTGGGAATGATTAAATTTTGGAAGGTCAAGTTCAAAGGTCAAAGTTACGGTCAAGCAAAATGTCTAATTCACGTAATCAGCCATAAGTTTAACATCGTTGTCACAGAGACTTCAAACTTGGTCTAAATTCAAGTGTATGAAAATCCGCGCTAATTAATGCATTTTAATGTCAAAGGTCAAGATCAAGGTCGATAAATAAGCTGCCGTGCCGGCGGTCTGCGCTCTACTCAGTACTTTTTAGTTTATAGTTATTTTCCAAGTAAAATAGCCAATATAAAAAATTACATTTATTCTTCCTTTAGAGTAACTGGCCCCCTCTCTCTCTCTCTCTCTCTCTCTCTCTCTCTCTCTCCTTCATGCCTCATGACCGTCGATAAGGATTAGTTCTCCATCATGATACGGATGACATAAAGCTCTAGATTACGCGATGCGACCAGATTTCGTCATGCCACATTCAATAACAGGAACATGAACATCATGAAGGGAAGGAAAAGGGGGGTGGGGGGGAATGATATAGTGCATTAAGTCTCTCTCTCTCTCTCTCTCTCTCTCTCTCTCTCTCATTGTTATTATAAACGCAGGTAACTGACGCCCATGGGCGAAATAAATTGCCTAAAATGAAATAAAAATCTCTCTCTCTCTCTCTCTCTCTCTCTCTCTCTCTTATTGTTATTATATACGCAGGTAACTGACGCCAATGGGTGAAATAAATTGCCTAAATGAAATAAAAAATCTCTCTCTCTCTCTCTCTCTCTCTCTCTCTCTCTCTCTCTTATTGTTACTATGTACGTAAATATATGAACGCAAATATCAGACGCCAATGGGCGCAATAAATTTCTTAAAACAAAATCTCTCTCTCTCTCTCTCTCTCTCTCTCTCTCTCTCTCTTTTATCGTTGCTATGTACGCAAATATCTGACGACAATGGAGGTAATAAATTGCCTAAAACAAAAAAATTCTCTCTCTCTCTCTCTCTCTCTCTCTCTCTCAATGTGACTTACTATTTAACACCAATGTTCGCAATAAATTGACTAAAGCAAATATCTCTCTCTCTCTCTCTCTCAATGTTACTATGTACGCAAATATCTGACACCAATGTTCGCAATAAATTAACTAAAGCAAATCTCTCTCTCTCTCTCTCTCTCTCTCTCTCTCTCTCAATGTTACTATGTACGCAAATATCTGACACCAATGTTCGCAATAAATTAACTAAAGCAAATCTCTCTCTCTCTCTCTCTCTCTCTCTCTCTCTCTCTCTCAATGTTACTATGTACGCAAATATCTGACACAAATGTTAGCAATAAATTGACTTAAGCAAATCTCTCTCTCTCTCTCTCTCTCTCTCTCTCTCTCATTGTTACTATGTACGTGAATATATGAACGCAAATATCAGACGCCAATAGACGCAATAAATTTCATAAAACAAAATCTCTCTCTCTCTCTCTCTCTCTCTCTCTCTCTTATTGTTACTATGTACGTGAATATATGAACGCAAATATCAGACGCCAATGGACGCAATAAATTTCTTAAAACAAAATCTCTCTCTCTCTCTCTCTCTCTCTCTCTCTCTCTCTGCTGTATTTCGAATTAATAAGCGAACACGAGGATTTCGTTTATGCCCTAAATGGCAGATGCTGTGGCCTTAATTATATATGGACGGAGGCTTGTTTTTATCGGAAAAGGGCAGGAACCGCTTGTCTGCTTGTTTTTGTTGACTGTTCTTGTCATGGCGAGGAAGGGGCGGAGGGGGGGGGAGGGTCTGCTGTTGCTGTTCCTATTGCGTGAGGTTTTCCTCAGATGGGGATGTGCAAGTATAGCATCTTGCTTTTCTAACTACTGTATATTCCATTTCTTTTATCGAGGCAGATTTGCACCGACTCGCAGCGGTGCCCTTTTAGCTCGGAAAAGTTTCCTGATCGCTGATTGGTTAGAATTATCTCGTCCAACCAATCAGCGATCAGGAAACTTTTCCGAGCTAAAAGGGCACCGCTGCGAGTCGGAGCAAATCTGCATCGCTAAAAGAAATTGACTATAGGGTTATAGCTTAGCCTGTAATAATAATAATTATGCTATTTGCAGTTGCAAGTAATTGTAACGATAACTGGGCGGTTGATGGAGGCGAACAACCCTTACGTGTAATAGAAGCTGGATTACTCGACGCACATTTACACGCACACGTAACGGTATTTTGCTCGCTCATTCCTCCCAATGACCAGTCCGGTTATATTGTTGTTGTTTCTGTTGATGTACTCAACATCTGCTGTTGATTTGACATCAAATACCGGCTCGCAATAGGATTTGAGCTTCTGTATAGAATTCGATTATTTAAATGATTGTGTTTTCTTCCTGGTGTTTGCATAGAAGTGGAGTTTCTGTTTAGAAATCGATTATTTAAATGATTGTGTTTTCTTCCTGGTGTTTGCGTAGGTTTTGAGTTTCTGTTTAGAAATTGATTAATTAAATTCTGTTTTATTCCTGGTGTTTGCATAGGTTTTGAGTTTCTGTTTAGAAATCGATTAATTGGATTGTGTTTTCTTCCTGGTGTTTGCATAGAAGTGGAGTTTCTGTTTAGAAATCGATTAATTAGATTGTGTTTTCTTCCTGCTGTTTGTATAGGTTTGGAGTTTCTGTTTAGAAATCGATTAATTAAAAATTGTGTTTTATTCCTGGTGTTTACATAGGTTTGGAGTTTCTGATTACGAATCGATTTTTTTAAATAATTCTTTTTTCTTCCTGCTGTTTGTATAGGTTTGGAGGTTCTGTTTATAAATCGATTATTTAAATTGTTGTCTTTTTTCCTGCTGTTTACATAGGTTTTGAGTTTCTGTTTAGAAATCTATTAATTGGATTGTGTTTTCATCCTGGTGTTTACATAGGCTTGGAGTTTCTGTTTATAAATCGATTATTTGAATTGTGTTTTCTTCATGGTGTTTACATAGGTTTTAAGTTCCTGTATAGAAATCGATTATTTGAATGATTGTTTTCTTCTTGCTGTTTGCATAGGTTTGGAATTTCTGTTTAAAAATCAATTTTTTGAATAATTTTTTTCTTGGTGTTTGTTGTGCAGGACACCTTTTTTGTTGTGAAGGTTGATATTTCCGTTTTTTTTTAAATATTCTTTCAGTAAATGACCTGTTTTTATGTTATAATATTCTAGACGTTTTCACAAACCTTTTAAGAATGCACTGTCTATGGTTTCTAAATCTATATTATCGGTGCAGTGATATTAATTCCCTTAAATATAATGACATCATCGTAATTACAAACATTAATCACCACTAGGTTTTTTTTTTTAAATCCGTATTATCGGTGGAGTGATATTAATTTACTGAAATATAATGACATCATCGTAAATACAGACATCATTCACTTTTCAAGGGTTTTTAAATCAGTATTATCGGTGCAGTGAGAGTTAGTCACTGAAATATAATGACATCGTCGTAACTACAAACATCAATCACTTTACCAGGGTTTCTAAATCTGTTGTATTGTCAGTGCAGTGATATTTATTCTTTGAAATATGATAACTTCATTCACTTTACGAGAGCTTTTAAATCTATTATCGGTGCAGTGATATTAAATCACTGAAATATAATGACATCGTAACTTCATATATCATTCAATTTACAAGGGTTTTTAAATCAGTATTATCGGTGCAGTGAGAGTTAGTCACTGAAATATAATGACATCATCGTAACTACAGATATTCAATTTACAAGGGTTTTTAAATCAGTATTATCGGTGCTGTGGTATTAAATCACTGAAATATAATGACATCATCGTAACTACAGATATCATTCAATTTACTAGGGTTTTTAAATCAGTATTATCGATGCAGTGTTATTAATCCATTGAAATATAAAGGCATTTTGTAAATTCAAACTTCCTTCATTTTACTACCTTAGTCTTGCAGTATTTATCCTGCATCGTAAATACAGACATCACTCACTTTACAAGGGTTTTTTTAATTAGTATCATAGTTGCAGTGATATTTATTCTCTAAAATATAGTGACATCATCATAAATACAAACTTCCTTCATTTTACTACCTTAGCCTTGCAGCATTTTCCCTGTACAGCTTAGCAACGGATGCAGATTGACTGGCCTTGTGGGCCGTACATGATTCAAAGCCTTATCTAAGGACCCTCTGTTGCAGTCAACCTCCCCTCCCCCCTTTCCCCCTTCCAAGGGGGGGTGGGGGGGATTTCAGAGGGAAGGGAGGTAGTAGGAGCTCCTGTAACGAGGCACCCATGAGGGCGAATTATCGATTTGTTTACGAGGAAGTGAAGCCCGAGTGGCCGATCAAGTGTCGAAGAAGAGGTGGACTACCTCGGGGGCCACAACACAAAGCTTCGAACATGATATTAACGGTGGAGGGTCACGATACTCCTTCAAAAAAGTTCTCGAGGACCGGCAGGGCTGGTGATTACTCTCGATCATCAAAGGATATGGAAATGTCTTTTTTAAAGAGAGAGAGAGAGAGAGAGAGAGAGAGAGAGAGAGAGAGAGAGAGAGAGAGAGAGAGAGAGAGAGAGAGCCTGGACTGGTTAGGAATCTAATAAGGCTTCAAGACAATAGATTATTATCAACGCCGTTTTAAGAGAGAGAGGGAAGAGAGAGAGAGAGAGAGAGAGAGAGAGAGAGAGAGAGAGAGAGAGAGATTAGTTGAATTTTAAACAATAAAGATTGACCCAAACAAAAATGATTATGAGAGAGAGAGAGAGAGAGAGAGAGAGAGAGAGAGAGAGAGAGAGAGAGAGAGAGAGAGAAAGAAAGAGAAAGAAAGAGAGAGAGAGAGAGATTAGTTGAATTAAAAACTTAAGATTGATCCAAACAACAATAATTATTTTAGAGAGAGAGAGAGAGAGAGAGAGAGAGAGAGAGAGAGAGAGAGAGAGAGAGAGAGAGAGAGAGAGAGAGAGAGAGATTAATTGAATTAAAATCTAAAGATTGATCCAAACAACAATAATTATTTTAGAGAGAGAGAGAGAGAGAGAGAGAGAGAGAGAGAGAGAGAGAGAGAGAGAGAGAGATGAATTGTAAACAATAAAGATTGACCCAAACAAAAATGATTATGAGAGAGAGAGAGAGAGAGAGAGAGAGAGAGAGAGAGAGAGAGAGAGAGAGAGAGAGAGTTTTTTTAGAAGGTACTGGAGCTATAGGATAAATTAATGCTGATCTATGGCGTTTGAAGGAGGCTTTTGAGCCTTCCCCTTTTCATTCTATGTCAATACTCCGGAGGGAAGAGGATTTGCTGAGATGATTCTGAGTGTATCTTTCATCGTCCTGGGCTTTTGTTTCAGCGTCTTTTGTTTTAATGGCTTTATAGTCTCTTGAGAATTTTATTTTAAAGATTTTTTGAGTCATTAAGGGGAGTGGCGAGGGGTCTTCGCTTCCTTGGTGTGTTAGGCTGAAGAGTGGCTATGCCAATGAAAGCTGGTTTTCATTGTTGTTATTATTATTATTATTATTATTATTGTTGTTGTTGTTGTTGTTGTTGTTGTTGTTGTTGTTATTATTATTTATTACTTGTTGAGCTACAATCCTTGTTAGAAAACTAGGATGTTATATTATTTTCATCCTTTTCTGTTTTTCTCTATATTTTGACATTTTTGTCTTTTTTCTCTTTTTTTTTATTTCCATGTGATTTTTCACAATGTTTTTTTCTATTTTTCTATATGCATATGTTTTTAAATATTTGTTTATTCGGTTTTTCTATATCCATGTTTTTACTTTTTTCTTTTTTCTTGATTCATATGTTTTTACATTTTTGTCTTTTTTAAGGTTTTTTATATCCATATGTTTTTATATTTTTGTCTTTTTCTCCACGTGCATATGTTTTTACATTTTTGTGTTATTTTTTTCTATATTCATATGTTTTTACATTTTTGTGTTGTTTTCTTTTCTATATCCATATGTTTTTACATTTTTTTTTCTATATCCATATGTTTTTTACATTTTTTTTTCTATATCCATATGTTTTTTACATTTTTTTTTTCTATATCCATATGTTTTTACATTTTTTTTTCTATATCCATATGTTTTTACATTTTTGTCTGTTTTTTTTTCTATATCCATATGTTTTACAATTTTGTCTGTTTTTTTTCCATATTCATATGTTTTTACATTTTTGTCTGGTTTTTTTTTTCTATATCCGTATGTTTTTACATTTTTGTGTAGTTTTTTTCTATATCCATAAGTTTTAATATTTTTATAATTTTTTTTTCTATATCCATTGTTTTTACATCTTTGGACTATTAAAAACTGGATCACTGACAGAGCCTCCGTGATATCTAAAACCATATATTTTTCATTCTCCATTTCTTTTGCATTCCTCTATGTCCTCCATTCTCCCCTTACCCCCTTTTCATCATTACTGCAACCTTGTCTTCGCTCTTCACACATCTTTCTTCTCTCCCCCTTCTGCTTATTGACGTCATCCTTAAGGGATTTGAATGGACTAGACCAACATGAAAGATTTCCCTTTAGGTTTAAGGGAATGAATGTTTCATTAATGGAATTAATATGGCTACTTTATGTGATAAAATACAGTTTCATCATCATCTCCTCGGGCCTCGGTTAGATTTCGGCAGTCGTCTCTATCTTGAGGTTTTAATTCAATACTCCTTCATTCATCATCTCCTACTTCCCGCTTCATAGTCCTCAGTCATGTAGGACTGAGTCTTACAACTCTTCTAGTGCCCTGTGAAGCCCAGTTGAAAGTTTAGTGAACTTATCTCTTGGGGAGTGCGAAGAGCATGCCCAAGCCATCTCCATCTACCCCGCCTCATGATCTCATACAATGTATTTGGTTGCCAATACTTCTACAATAAGCCCTCAGATTGGGAGTTCAATGGCAGGACAGGATTAGTAATGAAACTATAAGAGAGATTACTCGAGTGCCATATGTGTATGAGATCATGGAGAAGGGTAGATGGAGATGGTTTGGGCATACACTTCGTACTCCCCCAAGAGAGATTAGTTCACCAAACGTTTAACTGGACTCCACAAGGTACTAGAAGAATTGGAAGACCCAAGCCTACATAGCTGAGAACTATGAAGAGTGAAGTAGGAGATGATGAGTGAAGTATTGATTTGAAACCCCAAGATAGAGATGACGTGAAATATAATTGAGGCCCTTTGCGTCAGTAGGCGTAGGAGGAGATGATGATGATGATCACAGACGTCAGGTTTTCGAAACCCTGGGGAATCAGGAAACAATAATCCTGGATCCATCGTAGGGTCATTGATCCGGGCGATGTTATGGCAGATAGGGCCTTGAATCAACCGTCCAATCACGTTATTTTCCAGCTTCGATTAATGTAGTCGTAGACTCGTGCGGGAACCGAAGCCTATAAGATTGTGGACTTCGATAAAGGCCCCCCCCCCCTCTCTCTCTCTCTCTCTCTCTCTCTCTCTCTCTCTCTCTCTCTCTCTCTCTCTACATTAACTTTTTCTTGCAACTGAATTCAGTAGAGATGCGCTAATGCACTCGTATACAGAATATATATATATATATATATATATATATATATATATATATATATATATATGTATATATATATGTATATATATATAATATATATATATATATATATATATATATATATATATATATATATATATTAAGATATATTTTCAGTTGAGTAGATTTTCAGCGATTTGAAGGCTTACACACACACACACACACACACACACACATATATATATATATATATATATATGTGTGTGTGTGTGTGTGTGTGTGTGTGTGTGTGTGTAAGCCTTCAAATCGCTGAAAATCTACTCAACTGAAAATATACCGTACCATTCAGTTAAATCTTAATGTGTGTGTGTGTGTGTGCGTGTGTGCAAACCTTCAAATCACAGAAAATCTACTCAACTGAAAATATATCTTACCATTCAGTTAAATCTTCATTTCCTTTAAAATGCGGATCTCTCCACGTTGAGAGACCACCTCCTCAAAAAAATTCTAAGGTCCAGAGTCTCTGACAGACATTAAGTGTTTGATGTATATTTATCCACTCTGCCTGTCATAAAAGATATTCATCTCCCCTCTCCTTCTTTTTTTTGACCTCGTCTGACCTCTACTCGTCTGACCTCTCCGGACTCTCATGGCCGTGACTATTGGGGTGAAGATAGATAGAATCCACTTCCTGAGGGGTTTTGAGCTGCTTGCTATATGACGGAAGTATTATTATTATTATTGTGGTGAAAAATATGATGGATAAAAAGTGGACTGTATACTTAAAGTTGTTACTGACTCAAAAGCCGCCACAAATGTCTTTTCGTAACAACTGTCACTATTCCCTTTACGGCTTCTCAGGAATAACGAGAGATTTCTCTCTCCGATAAACTTAATTATTAGTGTAACCGATATTCAAAAGCACCACAGTCATATAACTCTCAACAATAGGACTACACTAAGTCCTTTCACTTACTGAGCTGTCATTGTTAACAGGAACTCAAATCATAAGTTTCAACAAAGTACAACGAGACACAAGTTTTTACTTTTCCCTCTCTCTCTATCGCGAGTACTCACGGGTAGACTTTCCGACCTTAGAGGACCGCAGTTTGTAGTCTCGTTTTCTATAAGTACAAATTCTCAATATGAACACCTTGATGTTAAATAAGTATCAGATCAATTCTTAATTACCAACTGTACATTAAACCATAAATCAATAAAGGATATCGAAACGCACTTGTTACTTTACAGTCAATTAGTTTAATAACTAAAAGTTGAACATAAATGCGTGATTAAGCAAAGACAAACTCAAGGGGGTTTACAAGTCAATGGCACTTCACAAAATTACGACAAGTCCCAAAAGTAAGAGTAGATCACTACTTACGATCTTATACACACACACACACAACCACCACCTCGACAACACGATAACAGATCGGCTCAAGTTTGAGCCCTGAGGCTCATGAGCAAAAGCTGTCTCCTTCGTCGTGCATTCGTGTTTTATACGAGGAAAAGAGACAAGTTATACAATTACAATAGATACAAGACTGCTTACAAGATTTACATTAACACAAAAAACCTTTTAGTAAATTCAAAGATTGATGTCAAAAATAAATTCAAGACACATAGTGTGCAATTTCAAACATATTCTTTAAATACAATTAACTGGTTGGTGGTGTGTGACAAATTCAATCATGATCAACGTCATAACCATATAGTGCACATACATACGCACACACACCTAAGCAGGGGCGTAAAAAGGGTGATCTAAATGTGCGAACAAATTATCCTTGTTGGTCTTCTGACCCTTGACCTCTCCTAATGGGTACTCTGGGGCAAGGCAAAACAAGATATTACACTTACAAGTTCTACTCTCCTAATCCTCTAATGGAGAGGCATTAATCAAGGTATTATTACGTTCTCAACTACTACGGCACATAGTACAACATATGAATTCAATTACTGTATCTGAGCGTTACTGTTATGTAAAACCATTTCGCTGTGCTTAATCGCACTTCAAACACTACATGCTAAAATCATAGTACACACAAATAATCAATTAATGTAAGAGTGTCATTCTCGAGTTAGATGTGGTTCTTTTAACTCTTATCATAACATGCAAAGGAACGAACATATTTCTACAAAATATGAAAACATGCAAATTTTGGTCTCATGAATAAAAACAAATGCGATAACATAATTTCGTTTGTCATTTACCTTATAAACGACACTTCCCAATAATAATCAGCCAATAATTCTTAAAAAGCATGCAATAATAACAACCTTACGCTAAGAGGTAGATTATAGTTATACAGAGGAATACACAAAACATTATATTAAATTGTTGTGAGAAGAATTCTTCACACCCTCCCCCGCAAAAGAAAGGGAAGAGCCTTACAACAAATTCCTTGGGTTTTCACAAAGCTCCATCTCGAATCAGCTGTTTCCTTTGTTCATCGGCTTTAACAGCAGCTCTTCTCCTAGGCCGCCGATCAAGCCTCATCTGCAATGGTGGAGCTTCTCTCAAGTCATCCTTCGTGGTACTCTCCGACTCACCTCCAATGTCCTGGGGTTCGGCCTCACCCCTTTCATCTTCTTGGTTGTCTGTTGTCGCTCTCTCATTCACATTACATTCAAGTGGAATGACATGATTCAGTGGTCTCACAAAATTCCCGCTTGCTGTTTTTATCTCGACAGTCCTTATAACATCATCAGGTCCTGCATGGAGTTGCTTGATGATTCCTAAGGGGTACTTGTGTCTCTTACAATTCTCATTAACTATAAGAACCAAATCTCCTACATTTAAAGGACAGATAATTGAAGACTCGACGTTCCTGTGTCTTTCTCTAAGAGAAGACAAATAATCGTGTAGCCATAATTTCTCAAACTTCCTTATTGTTTCACACAATTTGGCATAGTTCTCCTTCAAATCGACGTTCTCATTGTAAGGTAAGTCGACGAGTTTGTTCAAAGGAGGAGCTATTGCAATATTTCTGCCGTATAGGAGTTTTGCAGGAGTGAGTGCGTCATCAGCGTTATCTTCATTGACATATGTTAGGGGCCTGTTATTGACGATGTTTTCAGCTTCAGCTACGATGGTGTTGAGTTCTGTGAATGAGATCCTTTTCCTAAACAAGGCCTTTTGCAAACAGCTTTTCACTACCCCGATCAGTCTCTCGTAGAACCCTCCTTTCCATGGGGCTCTGGGAGTAATGAATTTCCACTCTAAATTACTGTCGGTAAGGTAATTCCTTACCTCTGGCTCTTCACTGATATCTCTCAAAAACTTGCTAGCTGCAACAAAGTTCGGTGCATTGTCACTTATTAAGAGCCTTGGAAGTCCGTGTTTGGCCGCGAATTGCCTAAAGACCAGAATGAATTCTTGCGCATTCATGGACTTGCACACATACAAGGCAACTGCTCTTGAAGTAGCGCACGTAAATAGCAAGACATACGCTTTCTCATTTTCAGCTTCACTCTCAGATACATTAATGTTTCCTGTATAGTCCACGCCAACACAGGAAAATGGCACTGCATGTTTTACTCGCTCTGGTGGTAAGGGGGGAAATCCTGGTACACTTAGGGGTTGATTCTGCACCTTCTTACACAGAAGACATGTTTTCAGAAGCTTCTTCACGGATTGGCGAATTTTCCCTGCCCAGAACTGCTGTCGTAGAATGATTACTAATGTATTTGTGTTGCAGTGTAGGTTAAGTACGTGGTAATGTATCACTATAAGTGGCCATAAGGGGTGTCGACTGGCGACATACACTGGATGTTTAGCAGATACTGACAAATCTGCATTTTGAATTCTTCCTTGACACCTAATGACACCACTTTCATCTACATAAAGACCTAACTGTCTGATAAGATTCCTTAACTCAGAGGGAACACTAGGATGTTCTTGTAACCCATTGTTCAATGCATGATACAGTGTTGGGAATGCTTGACGTTGCATAATCCTGATTAGCACAAGTAGATTATTACTTTCCTGGAATTTCTCAGGAAATATTCTTCTTCCAAACCTAATTAATCTGCCTACAATTCTCAATGCATGTTTCAATGAAGAGAATTCTGCACAATTAAACGTAATCACATCATCATCGGGAACTCTCAAACTTGGTTCAGCTAGTATTTCATTTACGTTAACCAATTCTCTGAAAACTACATCTTCTTGTTCTGGGAATTTATTTTGGTCAATGATCCAGGTGGGACCATGAAACCACAAAACTGACTTACCCAAAAGAGACATTGAAATACCTCGTGTAACCAAATCAGCAGGATTTTCCTCGGTACATACATAAAACAGTCTGATGTTATAATTGGATTTCAAGTCCTTGATTACCTTTACTCTATTAATTACAAAGACTTCCTTGGACCTTTCATAAAACACCCAACTCAAAGCAACCTTGGAATCACTCCAAACAGTACAATCTGAAATCTTATCCCCAAAAATCTCTAACAAATGAACAGCTAGGCGTGTGCCTACAGTTAAAGCAAGTAATTCTTGGCGGGGAATAGTGAGCGGAGGGCTCGGGGCCACTCGAGACTTGCTAATTAGCAAATGACTCGTTTGTTTACTGCTAACAACATATGCGCAGGCACCATAAGCCACCTGAGAGGCATCAACAAACACATGCAAGTTAAAACTTCCTTCCTCAAAGCAAGATCTAGGGACTCTGATCTCCTCAGTGGTTTTGAGTTGGCCTAATAATTCGTCAAACTCCTTCTTCAAATCAATCCTCAGATCGCCATCCCAAGTAGTTTTTAGTTCCCATAACTTCTTTACAAATAGTTTCCCCTTAATTGTCACAGGATTTAACATTCCTAAAGGATCAAAGATGGTTGAAAGGAGAGACACAACCTTTCTCTTCGTCAAGGTACAAATATTTCCCAAATTACTGAGATAGGTAACAATCTGAATGGGGACTTTTACTCTTAATGAATCATCACTGGTGTCCCACAGAAGACCAAGTAGTTTTACTGCGTTCAAATCCACAGTATCAGGTGTATGTCTATCATTAAATGAGCTCAAATTACTTGCCCATTCCCCCAAGGGCATATTGGCTCCCAACATAATTTGATTTACTTTATGACTCTCGAGTTCTAAATCATCACAATTCTCATAAGTTTTCATGAAGTTATCCACATAAAAGGACTTCATTACTGAACTTGCGATGGGATCTGAGTGATTCTTCAAATGGTGCTGTATTGTCTGATTCAGCAAAAAGGGTGAGCAAGTAGCTCCAAACAATAAGACCTTAAATCTAAAATTCTTAACATGCTTAAACTCTCTATCAGCAAACCATAAGAATCTTGTGAAATCCCTGTGGCTTTCATTAATTCCTATTCTAAGGAAAGCCTTACTTATGTCCGCTACTACTGCATATTTATTCTGACGAAATTCTACTAGCATATCCGTCAGTTTCATTGCCAGATTAGGTCCAGCATGCAAACAATCATTAAGGGACTTGGCTTGTTGTGACTCCTTACTGCTTGCATTAAAAACTATCCTAATCGGAGTCGTAGCAGATTCCTTAAAAACTGGATGGTGAGGTAAATAATGGTTAATGCCATCAATTGGATGAAAAGAGTCATCCTCAACTTCTATTTCCTCAATAAATCCTAACTTGACATACTCGTCTAAAACGGATTGATATTGATCAAACAATTCTGGTTTAGACTGAAAGGCTTTCTTAAGTGAATACAATTGACCCAATGCCTTCCTATAACCTGTAGGGGGCCTGGCATCATTCCTAAATGGCAAATCAACAGTATATTTGTTACCATCCTTCACAATAGTCTCACTGAAATGTTCGATCGTTGCTTGATCGCTATAAGTACGTGCATCATCACCAATGCCAATTGCATCTAATGACCATAATCTAGAAATATCATCATCATCAAGGGGATTCACAGGTGCAGAGATTTTTGAACAAACTATGCTCTGCGTACTTATTAAAGATTTTATACTTGATTCAACACTGATAACATTACATGCCCATTTTGGCATGGGACCAAAAATAACAGCACCAGCAGTACTATTAATCACACCTATATCATCATAACTGGATTGACAATATACAAATGCATTATAATAATCAGCACCAATAATCAATCCTATGTCACTTAGAGTATCTGATTCAATATCCCTATCTGCTAATTTAACACCTCGTTCTTGCAATCGCAGATATACTTTATGTAGTCCAGGGGTATATATGGAAGTATTAACATGATCACAAACAACTGCATTTAACTTAATACGTTTAGTACCCGTTTGAACCTTTACTCGTACTACATCAAACAGTTTAGTTTCAACCTTATCTCCAAATGGAATTAATGTTAGTCCCACTCGTTTTATCGGTACTAAGTTCAATTGCTCAACAACCTCTGGATTAATAAATGTTCTTTGGGATCCGCTGTCTAGAAATGCTCGAACCGAGAGTTGATTCTCTCCATTAGTCAAATGAAATGTTGCTGTGGGTAATGCTGTCGGTCGAAGGGATACAATACTGTTAACAGTTACTCGATTACTATTAGCATTATTCTGAGGATTACCATGATTACTAGTGGTAGCCGCTTGCTGAGTAGTGTTCGAACTAGTTTGTGATTGAACAGTTACTTCAGAGTTATTATCCACTCTACTAGGATCTGATCTAGTTCCCGATTGTTTCCTTGACGAATTTACGTTAACACTCGTAGGATTAGGCATCAATCTGACACATAAGAACGTATGATGTTTACCGTTACAGTTAAAACAATTGGACCTACTAGTACACTCAAATGAACGATGACCCTTTCTCAAACAACCAAAACATAATTGTAGTTCATAAATGCGTGCTCTTCTAGAATCTAAAGTGGCATATTTCGTACAGAACTTGCCGCTGTGTTCGCCTTGACAAAAACAACACAAAGTGTGTTTCTTAGGAGTGGCTTGTACATTAGTTCTGAAAGCACTATTAGGCGAATGAGTCTTATGTTCGTTTTTCGGACCTTTGTTGCGATAAGGGCTGCCCTTAACAGAATTTGATGACCCTGAGGGAGGATCACACGTCTCATCTCCACCTAGAATCGATATTAACATTTTGATACCGTCTCTCACTTCATCAATACTAAGAATGTTACTACGATACGTATGATACAAGTATTTCTTGGTTTTGGCTGATAAGCAACGGATTACAATTTCCTTCTCATAAGGATCACCACCGGGTTGACCTGTTAAAGTTACTAACTGTTGAGAGACATTATTCCATGCATTAAGGAAATCGGTCAGCTGATCTGCGTCATGTTGCGGACGTGGTAAATCCAACAACCGTCTCCTTAAACTCTGTTCTAATTTCGCAGCATTGGAAAAACGGTCTTGAAGTTGGTCTAATGCCACGGCATAATTAGCCGGAGTTATAGCTAAACCCGCAATGGCTTCACGTGCCCTACCTCTAAGATAACCATTTAGCATAGTAAACTTTACGACATCGTTCATATCTTTCCTATCATGAACAACTGCTTTAAAGATAGTCCAAAAGGGAAGCCATTGTTCAACCTTTCCGTCGAACTCAGGTATAGGAATTTTAGGCATCGCTGGTTGTGGAATAACAGGAGGAGGCTCCTCTTCCCTATTGGTAAGTTCAACTGCCGAGTGTCGAGCGCAAGTGAGGAAATTCTCAGTTCTGGCTACAGTGTCCATTAAAACCTGTCCGTTAAGCTCTTTATAGTATTCATTAGCGGTTGACCGTAACACATAGGAAGCTTCGTTAAGTGCCGCTACCTGTAGCTGTATGCTCTTAGTAGAAGACTGTCCGAAATTTGGTACCTCACTCAAAAGTCGTTCAACTTGTCTTATAGCATTATCATACAAAATGAATGCGTGACTACAATCGTCTGCAGACATCGTGATAAAATATTCAATTCAAAATCACTTACAAAACTCAATAATAATGTCAATAATGACAAGGTAAATCTTCAAAACGTCAGAGTAGACAACACTGCTTGCAACATAAACGCACAAAGGCAAACACTAAAGTCAACAACTAAGTTCTACAAAAATAATTGAGAATTCATAAAAAATTCAATTTGCAATGAGACGGAAAAATTACCCGTCGTCTCGTTACACCTGAGTACTTTCTTGTGACATGAACCACATCTACTTCAAAACAAAATGAGAATGACACTCACCTGGTTGCCGACCTGTTATTTCGGGATGTCGTGTAGGTGTGTGTGTGGTAACTCAGAAAACTATGTGCCAAAATAAACTCTTCATAAGGGGACAAATGCTTAAAAGATTCGTCAAACAAGTCTGATAAAGATCGATCTGATTCTAAATTACAAAAATCAAAATTATGTGTTCAGTATTCTGAGTACTAAAAACATCGGTAACTAATAATCTTACATTGATCCTTACACGCGTAATTCAGCGTAATTAATCTGCGTGAAATCATCCGGTTCGAAGGACCAAAAAAAGGGAAAAAAGTGTGGTGAAAAATATGATGGATAAAAAGTGGACTGTATACTTAAAGTTGTTACTGACTCAAAAGCCGCCACAAATGTCTTTTCGTAACAACTGTCACTATTCCCTTTACGGCTTCTCAGGAATAACGAGAGATTTCTCTCTCCGATAAACTTAATTATTAGTGTAACCGATATTCAAAAGCACCACAGTCATATAACTCTCAACAATAGGACTATACTAAGTCCTTTCACTTACTGAGCTGTCATTGTTAACAGGAACTCAAATCATAAGTTTCAACAAAGTACAACGAGACACAAGTTTTTACTTTTCCCTCTCTCTCTATCGCGAGTACTCACGGGTAGACTTTCCGACCTTAGAGGACCGCAGTTTGTAGTCTCGTTTTCTATAAGTACAAATTCTCAATATGAACACCTTGATGTTAAATAAGTATCAGATCAATTCTTAATTACCAACTGTACATTAAACCATAAATCAATAAAGGATATCGAAACGCACTTGTTACTTTACAGTCAATTAGTTTAATAACTAAAAGTTGAACATAAATGCGTGATTAAGCAAAGACAAACTCAAGGGGGTTTACAAGTCAATGGCACTTCACAAAATTACGACAAGTCCCAAAAGTAAGAGTAGATCACTACTTACGATCTTATACACACACACACACAACCACCACCTCGACAACACGATAACAGATCGGCTCAAGTTTGAGCCCTGAGGCTCATGAGCAAAAGCTGTCTCCTTCGTCGTGCATTCGTGTTTTATACGAGGAAAAGAGACAAGTTATACAATTACAATAGATACAAGACTGCTTACAAGATTTACATTAACACAAAAAACCTTTTAGTAAATTCAAAGATTGATGTCAAAAATAAATTCAAGACACATAGTGTGCAATTTCAAACATATTCTTTAAATACAATTAACTGGTTGGTGGTGTGTGACAAATTCAATCATGATCAACGTCATAACCATATAGTGCACATACATACGCACACACACCTAAGCAGGGGCGTAAAAAGGGTGATCTAAATGTGCGAACAAATTATCCTTGTTGGTCTTCTGACCCTTGACCTCTCCTAATGGGTACTCTGGGGCAAGGCAAAACAAGATATTACACTTACAAGTTCTACTCTCCTAATCCTCTAATGGAGAGGCATTAATCAAGGTATTATTACGTTCTCAACTACTACGGCACATAGTACAACATATGAATTCAATTACTGTATCTGAGCGTTACTGTTATGTAAAACCATTTCGCTGTGCTTAATCGCACTTCAAACACTACATGCTAAAATCATAGTACACACAAATAATCAATTAATGTAAGAGTGTCATTCTCGAGTTAGATGTGGTTCTTTTAACTCTTATCATAACATGCAAAGGAACGAACATATTTCTACAAAATATGAAAACATGCAAATTTTGGTCTCATGAATAAAAACAAATGCGATAACATAATTTCGTTTGTCATTTACCTTATAAACGACACTTCCCAATAATAATCAGCCAATAATTCTTAAAAAGCATGCAATAATAACAACCTTACGCTAAGAGGTAGATTATAGTTATACAGAGGAATACACAAAACATTATATTAAATTGTTGTGAGAAGAATTCTTCACAATTATTATTATTATTATTATTATTATTATTGTTGTTGTTGTTGTTGTTGTTGTTCGTGACCCGTCAAAAGGATAGCTAAATTATTTAGATAGATATGAATGCACACTCACCGCCCTCTCACCAGGGTATGACTACTTCTTGTCTCCCATAACGAGGGATGGGGAGAGCTGAGCGTCACCGAAAAGATATGTATATATATGTGTGTATATATATATATATATTTATATATATATATATATATATATATATATATAGATAGATAGATAGATAGATAGATAGATATGGTTAAAAGCATATGGATGTATACCTTTTGTGATTTTTGTATGAGTACGTATACACACATGCATGAGTGTTTGTGTAAATGAGTGCATATTAAATCTATAGCCATTTTTTATATTTCAAAGTTATTGATATTATATCATAAATGTTTCCTGAAAGTGGTTTATAAATGATCTAAAAATAACCGTTAGCCTACTAAACAATCTCTCTCTCTCTCTCTCTCTCTCTCTCTCTCTCTCTCTCTCTCTCTCTCTCTCTCTCTCTCTCTAACAAACTTGTTTATTTTACTTCTATCAGCACTTATTTCAATTACCATTATCTCATCCTACATTGATGTCTCATTATTATGTATTTTCGTCTTGATCTTTCCTTACAACGTTCTTAACTCGTACATTCCAGGCTTGAATGCAAGTGCAGGCAGGGCAGTCAATGTGGATAAGGATCTCTCTCTCTCTCTCTCTCTCTCTCTCTCTCTCTCTCTCTCTCGGGTGTGTGTGTGTGTGCGAACGTGCACTTAATCACACCCGACTCCCGGATGTGACAGTAACAAAGGTGAGAACCTGTGGGTGGAAAGGAAAGGAGGGGGGGGGGGGAGAGGTGCTGGAATGAGTGCTGTCATTCCAGTTTTATCTGGAAACATCGTTGGGGGATTCTGGAAAGAGAGCATGAAATCACTATTAGTTTTAGCAAAAAGAGATAGTCGGTTTTGGGAGGTTGAGAACGCGTGTGTTTTAGTTCAAATTACTTTAAAGGTTTAAAGGCCGCTCATGAATGGCAGAGGCGAGGAGCAGTGGCATTGCCCTATCGAACAGGGCAATGCTCTAGACACTGACCGTATATACATATGACCAGCGCCCAAACCCCCTCTCCACCCAAGCTATGACCAAGGAGGGCCAGGCTATGGCTGCTGATGACTCAGCAGATAGACCTAAAAGCTCCTCCACACCCTTCATCCTTAGCTCATAAGGATGGTGAGATTGCAGCGACCAAAAAAACTAACGAGTTTGAGCGGGACTCGAACCCCAGTCTGGCGTTCACCACTCAGGGTCGTTACTGCATTGGTCACCACAACCCTTTCGATTGATTCAAAGTTTAAAGGTGTCTGGTTTCATTTCCAGTTTTATCAGAATAGATACTCACTAGAACGTCTGCCGGTCCAGCCCCCCCCCCCCCCCTACTGTGGTGCAGAACCATAGCAGTGGCCTCCCCAGTAAAGAGCTTAATTAAACTCACGGTCCCTAGAGGGGATCGATCTGCTGCCATGCGAATGCAAGGCGAACACATTACCCTTTTAATAGCTAGGTTTAGATAATGTTCTTTCGGACTTGCTAGGTTTATCATCATTGTTGAGAAATTAATCAAATTGCCAAGCATAAAGAGTGAAATAATATTGTAGTGGTAAATGACAGAATATACAGTTTACTAAAGGAATATTGTAATTCTTCTGCTCTCATGAAATTTTATTTGTTTTATTGCTTGAATAGATTACCAAACGAAGACATCTTATACAGTTTTATATATATATATATATATATATATATATATATATATATATATGTATATATATGTATATATATACATATATACATATATATATGTATATATATACATATACATATATATATATATATATATATATATATATATATATATATATATATATATATGGTTACGCTCAACGGCGTTGCCAAACGTTTACCTAATAGGTCTCTCCCCGTCCCTCGGGTAGGGAGAGGGAGTAATCATGCCCTGGTGAGGGCCGTCATTTTTAACGGCTTTTATACAATAGTGAGGAAAATTTAAAACCGACGCTTGAAAATAATTCCAATCCCTCAAAGGAAAGAAATAAAAACCAGAACAGAAATAAAGATATGCAGACGAGAACAATACACGAGTCATGCACGACCATCTCGCCAAGCAACCCAGTGACATTCTTGTTTACATTCGAGAGCGCAAACAAATCAAGTTTGAATCTCCAAAAGGGGTCCTGCTACGTGTAAGGCAGTGGTTCTTAACCTGTGTTCGATCGAACCCTAGGGGTTCGGTGAAGCAGTCTCAGGGGTTCGGCGGAGGTAACACAATACAAATGATATGAGAGTGCCACTTGCCAAGGTTAAGCCTAGGATTTCTGAAATTGTCTCTGAAAGGTAACAGAAAAAGTCGAATTGATTTGCAATAAGTATTCATTATGTTTCGTTTTTGTGTGAAGTTCATATTTTGTTGATATATTTAGGTGTAACTTTCAGTTTCTTTTCCTCTTTATTTCATTCACCTATATATATATATATATATATATATATATATATATATATATATATATATATATATATATATCCAACTAAGAAGGGTTCGATGAGTATACATATGACAATTGCGGGGTTCAGTACCTCCAACAAGGTTAAGAACCACTGGTGTACGGTAACAGGGGGAACGCAAACAAAGGCTGACTCCCCAAAAGAGGGCCACAATAAAAGTCGAATAGTATAGTAATACCTGTCAAGGCTCTTGACCTCTTCCTTAAACCTAGCGTCTCATGACTACACAAAAACTCCATTACAGATTTAATAGCCCTCATAAAGCCAACAGAACAGAGCTTAGGGGTGTCGCCTTCCAAGTCTTACTTTTTTTTTGCCATGGATATTTTAGGAAAGTGCCTCGCGTGCCACGAAATTACAATGTTGTTATTAAGATTATGTATATCAAGAAAATATAACAGCAACGCTACACAAGATGACAGTGTATATCAAGAAAATATAACAGCAACGATACACAAGATGACAATGCTGTCATTAAGAGAGTGTATATCAAGAAAATATAACAGCAACTATACACAAAATTACAATGTTGTTATTAAGATAGTGTATACCAAGAAAATATAACAGCAACGATACACAAGATGACAATGCTGTCATTAAGAGAGTGTATATCAAGAAAATATAACAGCAACCATACACAAAATTACAATGTTGTTATTAAGATAGTGTATACCAAGAAAATATAACAGCAATGATACACAAAATTACAATGTTATCAGTAAGATAGTGTATATAAAGATAGTAAAAAAGCAACGATACACAAAATTACAATGTTGTTATTAAGATAGTGCATATATAGGAAATATTTATTTTAATGTTGTTACTCTTACAATATTTTATTTTTCCTTGTTTCCATTCCTCGCTGGGTTATTTTCCCTGTTGGGCCCCCTGGGCTTATAACATTCTGCTTTTCCAACTAGGGTTGTAGCTTGGCAAATAATAATAATATCAAGAAAATATAACAGCAACGATACACAATGACAATGCTGTCATTAAGATAGTGTATATCAAGAAAATTTAACAGCAATGATACACGAAATTACAATGTTGTTATTAAGATAGTGTATATCAAGAAAATATAACAGCAATGATACACGAAATTACAATGTTGTTATTAAGATAGTGTATATATAGGAAATATTTATTTTAATGTTGTTACTCTTAAAATATTTTATTTTTCCTTGTTTCCATTCCTCACTGGGATATTTTCCCTGTTGGGGCCCCTGGGCTTATAACATTCTGCTTTTCCAACTAGGGTTGTAGCTTAGCAAATAATAATAATATCAAGAAAATATAACAGCAACCATACACAAAATTACAATGTTATTAAGATAGTTTGTATCAAGATAGTATAACAGCAACGATACTCAAAATTACAATGCTGTCATTAAGATGGTGTATATCAAGAAAATATAACGGCAACAATACACAAAATTACAATGTTGTTATTAAGATTATGTATATCAAGAAAATATAACAGCAACGATACACAAAATTACAATGTTGTTATTAAGATAGTGTATATCAAGAAAATATAACAGCAACGATACACAAAATTACAATGTTGTTATTAAGATAGTGTATATCAAGAAAATATAACAGCAACGATACACAAAATTACAATGTTGTTATTAAGATAGTGTATATCAAGAAAATATAACAGCAACGATACACAAAATTACAATGTTGTTATTAAGATTATGTATATCAAGAAAATATAACAGCAACGATACACAAAATTACAATGTTGTTATTAAGATAGTGTATATCAAGAAAATATAACAGCAACGATACACAAAATTACTATGTTGTTATTAAGATTGTGTATATCAAGAAAATATAACAGCAACCATACACAAAATTACAATGTTGTTATTAAGATAGTGTATATCAAGAAAATATAACAGCAACGATACGCAAAATTACAATGTTGTCATTAAGATATAACAGCAACGTTACTTGATACATAGTTAAAAATTTGCATTAGAAAAAGCGGCAAATGCCTGTCAACATTTATTCCAGGATTTTTTCCGAGCTTAAGTACAATTTTGTCCCATGTACACTGTAAAAAAAAGTTCCCGTAAAAAAGGTCAAAATCCTGGAATAAATGTTCGCAGGTATTTACCGATTTAAAAATGGTTATATTTAACATAAAGGAGTGATATTACGGTTACCAACCCGATAAAGACAATAACAAAGTAAGGTAAAATTACGGTCGACAGTATTTTACTTAAATACGGTTGAGAACAGTATATTTTTACGGAGAATTTCCGGAGAATTGCAGTTTTTTAACATTTCGTTGTATGTTTTCCTTTAAACAGTAATATATATCAACCCTCAATTATACCAAAACTGCTGGTTTCATTGCAATAAACTTACATTAGAGGAAATGTATTCCTGAAGTAGAAATTGAACTTTTACAACTTTTTCATTGCAATAAACTTACATTAGAGGAAATGTATCCCTGTAGTAGAAATTGAACTTTTACAACTTTTTCATTGCAATAAACTTACGTTAGAGGAAATATATCCCTGAAGTAGAAATTGAACTTTTACAACTTTTTCATTGCAATAAACTTACATTAGAGGAAATGTATCCCTGAAGTAGAAATAAAAATTTTACAACTGCCTATTAAAAAATAAATGACTTCATTTATGATTATAATTTTACAAGATCCAAATTCATCGAAATTATCCGGGTTGACCTCTGACAATCCTTCATTTGAATGAAAGGAATCTTTTTAATGTGAAGGATACATTTTATTGTATTTCTTCCCAACTAATATATTTTTTTTTTTTTTTACTACATTTGATGGAGTGAATAATAATTTTTTTCCTCTGATATTTACAGGAATTTCTCGTCAATTTAATGTGCTCAACAATTCAAAGTGTGTGTTCTCATTTACGTTTTATATACAATTTTACGTTTGTGTTCTTATTGAGGTTTAAATATCATGCTATTTGTGTTCTTATTTACGTTTAAACACTAATCTGCGTGTGTCCTTATTTGTGTTTTATATACAATTCTACCTTTGTGTTCTTATTTACGTTTTATATACAATTCTACGTTTGCGTTCTTATTTACGTTTAAATGCTATTCTACGTGTGTGTTCTTATTTACGTTTTATATACAATTCTACTAGTGTTCTTATTTACGTTTTATATACAATTCTACTTGTGTTCTTATTTACGTTGTATGTACAATTTTTACGTTTGAGTTCTTATTTAAGTTTAAATGCTATTCTACTTGTATGTTTTATTTACGTTTTATATACAATTCTACTTGTGTTCTTATTTACGTTTAAATACTATTCTGCGTTTGTTCTCATTTACGTTTAAATAGTATTCTACGTATTCACGTTTTATGTAGAATTCTACATGTGTGTTCTCATTTACTTTTTATATACAATTCTACGGGTGTGTGCTTATTTACGTTTAAATGCTATTCTACTTGTATATTCTTATTTACGTTTTATATAAAATTCTACTTGTGTTCATATTTACTTTTTATATATAATTATACGTGTGTGTCCTTCTTTAAAGTTATATATGTAAGAAAATATTTCCAGTCAACTTTTCCGTCACTTCTGAAAGGAATTTCACATCCCTTCCTTGAATCCTGAACCTCAGCCCCTCAACGAGTCTACGTGTGTGTTCCTGAGCCTTCTTATCTGTCTTATCTAGTATTCAGTATGACGGAACTCTTTGTGCAGGTTCCAACTACTGGGCTTTGGCTTTGCTATTACTCACAGGTGGTCTGCTTTGCCAGAAGTTGTCAAACATGAAAAGAAAGTATTTTTTCTGCTTGTGAATATTACACACACACACACACACACACACACACGTGTGTGTGTGTGTATATATATATACATATATGTGTATATATATATATATATATATATATATATATATATATATATATATATATATAAATGATAAGTATATGTATATATATATATATATATATATATATATATATATATATAAATGATAAGTATATGTATATGTATGTATGCATATATATATGTATATATAATATGTATATGTATGTATGCATGCATATATATATATATATATATATATATATATATATATATTTATGCACTCATACATATACATACATATACTGTACATTATATATAGGGCTATATATATATATATATATATATATATATATATATATGCCTACATAAATACATACATATATACATACATACGTATACTGTGTATCCCTCTCTGAGTAAGGATAGCTTACGTGGTGAAACTGTTTTTGTATCGCCATGATCAGCAAAGCTGTACTAGTGTGGACCACTAGTATATATATATATATATATATATATATATATATATATATATATATATATATATATATATACACATACATACAAGGTGGTCCAGATGTAAGTGGACAGTAAATGATTACATTTATTTTAAGATTACTCATGCATACAAATATATTTACCAACAATTAATGCACAGACAATTAAATTTTGTTGTGAACCAAAATACAAAAGCCGATACATAAACGTATTCCACCTACTTTCTATCTACTTTGGACTACCCTTTAAATATGTGTATATATATATATAATTATATATATATATATATATATATATATATATATATATATATATATATATACATATATATATATGATTACATTATGAAGCGTCGTTCCCTTATAGGAACCGTTTAAGTTGAAGTTACAAATGCTGAGACTTGTAAGTGAAAAACCTGTTATTTAAATATATACGTTTTCACAGTTACTGAAAAAATTAGGAATTACAATATCACGCCTCGGCATCATCTGTACGAGAACTTAATTGTGAACTTATTCATAGCTTGAGCGGAACTTTAAGTAATCTTGTATATGGCAAGTGTATTGAATGCTGAATATAAAGAAGAAAGGAATGAAATAATTGATTTTCAACAACCATATGAGGAAGATATAAAGAAAACAGTAGGATTATTTATATTTAGTGGAACAAATATAGGAAAGAAAAAAGAGAGGTATTATACCTGATGTGGAGGAAAAGATAAAACACCATAAGAAGATAATCCTTGGAGGCGCCGTTGCATAGGTTATACCTCGCCCCCAAACCTGAACCTGAACCTATGGCACATGGAGAGTATTCTTCTCCGGTAACTTCTTGTAATCTTTTGATGGCCTAATCTAATCCTCTTACATAGAAAGTAACGCCTGAGCTATTAGTACTCTTAGGGGGGAGGGGGGGCAAAATGTTTGTGGTCTTAGGCCTATATCTTTAAAAGGATTTTGACAGTCCCCCAAACTTTTATGTAGTGTAAACTTTTTTTTTTCTTTCCCCATGTTTGGGCGTCATGATGGGGAGGTGTAGGGTGGTGAGAAGATTTTCGATGGTTGTCTTGGAAACTTTCGAGACAAGTTTTCAAAGATTTGAGGTAAAATAGGATTGAGATTTAGGGTAAAAGAAAGAAAGGAGACACTAAAAGACCCTGATTTATTGCAGGTGTTGTCTCCCCCCTAAAAGAGCAAAACGACTCTTAAAATGAGTAGGAAAAAGATTCCAATGTCTGACCTTCTCCGGCCTTAGTACCGTGTTTATGACCTCGTGATCTTTGCTTAAGGGACGGTCCTAAAATTTTTGCAGCAGTGAATGGGACGGGTAATTAAAAAAAGGAAAAAAAATCTTTTTTTTTTATTGTAGTTTTAACATTTAAGCCTTAATGCTACCGGTGCTTCTCCCCAGTTCTTTAAGATTCTGTGAAAACCATAACCTATTTAGAATGTCCATAAAGTTCCTCTTGACAAAGGTAGATAAAGGTAGAGGGATTTTGATTCTATAAAGTTCATCTTGACAAAGGTAGAGGGGTTTTGATTCCTTAAAAATCCTCTTGACAAAAGAAGAGGGGTTTTGATTCCATAAAGTTCCTCTTGTCAAAGGTAGAGGGGTTTTGGTTCCTTAAAGTTCATCTTGACAAAGGAAGAGGGGTTTTGATTCCTTAAAGTTCATCTTGACAAAGTTAAAGGGGTTTTGATTCCATAAAGTTCCTCTTGACAAAGTTAGAGGGGTTTTGATTCCATAAAGTTCCTCTTGACAAAGGTAAAGGGGTTTTGATTCCATAAAGTTCCTCTTGACAGAGGTAGAGGGGTTTTGATTCCATAAAGTTCCTCTTGACACAGGTAAAGGGGTTTTGATTCCATAAAGTTCCTCTTGACAAAGTTAGAGGGGTTTTGTTTCCATAAAGTTCCTCTTGACAAAGGTAAAGGGGTTTTGATTCCATAAAGTTCCTCTTGACAAAGTTAGAGGGGTTTTGATTCCATAAAGTTCCTCTTGACAAAGGTAAAGGGGTTTAGATTCCATAAAGTTCCTCTTGACAGAGGTAGAGGGGTTTTGATTCCATAAAGTTCCTCTTGACACAGGTAAAGGGGTTTTGATTCCATAAAGTTCCTCTTGACAAAGGTATAGTTGTTTGGATTCCATAAAGTTCCTCTTGACAAAGTTAGAGTGGTTTTTATTCCATAAAGTTCCTCTTGACAAAGGTAAAGGGGTTTTGATTCCTTAAAGTTCCTCTTGACAAAGGAAGAGGGGTTTTGATTCCTTAAAGTTCCTCTTGACAAAGGAAGAGGGGTTTTGATTCCATAAAGTTCCTCTTGACAAAGGTAGAGGGGTTTTGATTCCTTAAAGTTCCTCTTGACAAAGGAAGAGGGGTTTTGATTCCTTAAAAGTTCCTCTTGACAAAGGAAGAGGGGTTTTGATTCCTTAAAGTTCCTCTTGACAGAGATAGAGGGGTTTTGATTCCATAAAGTTCCTCTTGACAGAGATAGAGGGGTTTTGATTCCATAAAGTTCCTCTTGACATAGGTAGAGGTGTTTTGATTCCATAAAGTTCCTCTTGACAAAGGTAGAGTTGTTTTGATTCCATAAAGTTCCTCTTGACAAAGGTAGAGTTGTTTGGATTCCATAAAATTCCTCTTGACAAAGTTAGAGGGGTTTTGATTCCATAATGTTCCCCTATCCAAGAGCAAATGGAATCT
>NC_090729.1:190361576-190366576 GCF_036898095.1 Palaemon carinicauda | reverse complement strand
CTGTTGCCTTGAGGTTTTGTATGTAAAGGAGAGTGTTCTATAGTAAATTAACTCAGTTGCTTTCACACTGCCTTTGAGTTCACAACCTTCTCTCGGCCGTCACACCACCTCAGAATGCCAACATTCATATCTATAACATAGAGAATGCAGAATATAGTGATTAATCGCTTGTTGCACACCTTTGGCTGTTAAATAGTTTCGAGTCCCAAATTTTGATTTTATGGTGGGAATTAAAATTTCATCTTGGAGGACACTCCAAAATCATACCATTGTTTTCTGGTGTTGGGTAGTGCCATAGCCTCTGCACCATGGTCATCCACTATCTTGAATTAGAATTCTCTTGTTTGGGGGTACACTTGAGCATGCTGTTCTATCTTATTTCTCTTCCTCTTGTTTTTTCTTTTGAGTTTTTATAGTTATATGTGAAGGATCTAATTTAATATTGTTACTGCTCTTGTAATATTTTATCTTGATTGTTTATTCTTCTCTTGTAGTTTACATATTTCCTTGTTTCCTTTTCTCACTGGGCTAATTTTCCCTTTTGGAGCCCTTGGGTTTATAGCATCTTGCTTTTCCAAGTAGGGTTATAGCTTAGCTTGTAATAATAATAATAATAATAATAATAATAATAATGTGTTAGTAATCTATTTCTCAACTAAATTCATTCCATGTAGTAAAATATGAAAACATGCTAAGTGTTACGAGTTAGTTACGTCATAAGTTGTTATTGTTACTAGCTAAGCTACAACCCTTGATGGAGGAACGCAATGTCATTATAAGAATTTGTTCTTAAGGAGTTGAAAAGATTTTGGATATTCTTGATAGATAGATAGATAGTATCTTGTAGTGCTACCTTTTGTTGTTATTATTATTATTATTATTATTATTATTATTATTTTGTTATTAGGGCATATTGGAACGTTAGTATGCAGCGGTATGTGTATATACTGTAGAGTATATTCATGATCGTAAATTGACTATATACTTGTATTGCCCAAGCATGTATGGCTGATTTCTGTACTTTAAAATTATTTCAAATAAAGATATATTTTAATATCTGAAACGAAGTTTTCCTTAATTAAGTTTAGGTTTTCCTAATGCAATTAAGTTTTATCTTACGGTGTTTCCTTTTTATGGATTTTTTTATGATTTGTAAATATCGTGAGCGTATTTATTCGAAAGTTTATTACGAAAATTCATTAAATGAAATGGACCTTTAATGATTTTGATAATCTGTATGTTTGTTTGTTTTCTCTCTTTGTTGACTTGCGGACAAATCTATCAATTCATCGTTTAACCTTAGCTCACTAGGTTGGGCTCAATATGATCTGAATTGGCTCATGACCTTTTGGCAGGGGTCATGATGATTTTGTGTGTGTGTGCGTGTGTGTGTAAGTCATTGCAATCACTATCCCCCCGTTGTCTTTCACGCGGTTTTTTTTTTCTTTTCTTTTTTTTGTGCGCGCATGTGTGTGTGTGTATGTGTGTGTGTGTGTGTGTGTGTAAAAGCCAGTGCAGTCACTATCCCCCACTTCTTCACACTATTTTTCCTTCCTCTGAATACTTGTGTGTGTGTGTGTGTGTGTGTGTAAGCCAGTGCAGTCACTATCCCCAACTTCTTCACACTATTTTTCCTTCCTCAGAATATTTGTGTGTGTGTGTGTGTGTGTGTGTGTGTGTGTGTGTGTGTGTGTGTGTGTGTGTGTGTGTGTGTGTGTGTGTAAGCCAGTGCAGTCACTATCCCCAACTTCTTTACACTATTTTTCCTTCCTCTGAATATTTGTGTGTGTGTGTGTGTGTGTGTGTGTGTGTGTGTGTGTGTAAGCCAGTGCAGTCACTATCCCCAACTTCTTTACACTATTTTTCCTTCCTCTGAATATTTGTGTGTGTGTGTGTGTGTGTAAGCCACTGCAATCACTATCCCACCCCCCACTTCTTCTTCACACCATTTTCCTTCCTCCATCATCTCTTTTCCCCGGTGTGTTGCGGTGTCATTACCTCACCATCATTTCCCATCATCTCCGTTGAACCTCATTTCCGTTTCTCGTCACCTCCAGTCTCTCGGTGTCTCTTATTTCCCATCCATCAAGATTATCTCTTAAACTTTTCCCATATCATCGTTATCGCTCGCTTCCTTATTTAGAAGATGGCCCTTCTCTTGTTTCTAGCAACTCTTTTCTTTCTTTCATCTCTTTCCCTCGCTTTTGTTTATTGTCCTTTTCTTATTTCTAGCAATTCTTTTTTTCTTTCATCTCTTTCCCTCGTTTTTTGTTTATTGTCCTTCTCTTATTTCTAGCAACCGCTTTTTTCTTTCATCTCTTTCCCTCGTTTTTGTTTATTGTCATTCTCTTATTTCAAGCAATTCTTTTTTCTTTCATCTCTTTCCCTCAATTTTTTATTGTCCTTCTCTTATTTCTTGCAATTCTTTTCTTTCACCTCATTCCCTAGCTTTTTTTTTATTGTCCTTCTCTTATTTCTTGCAATTCTTTTCTTCTTTCATCTCTTTTCCTCGCTGTTGTTTATTGTCCTTCTCTTGTTTCTAGCAACTCTTTTTCTTTCATCTCTTTCCCTCTCTTTTGTTTATTGTCCTTCTCTTATTTCTAGCAACTCTTTTCTTTCTTTCATCTCTTTCCCACACTTTTGTTTATTGTCATTCTCTTATTTCTAGCACCTCTTTTTTCTTTCATCTCTTTCCCTCGCTTTTGTTTATTGTCCTTCTCTTATTTCTAGCAACTCTTTTCTTTCTTTCATCTCTTTCCCTCGCTTTTGTTTATTGTCCTTCTCTTATTTCTAGCAACTCTTTTCTTTCTTTCATCTCTTTCCCTCGCTTTTGTTTATTGTCCTTCTCTTATTTCTAGCAACTCTTTTCTTTCTTTCATCTCTTTCCCTCGCTTTTGTTTATTGTCCTTCTCTTATTTCTAGCAACTCTTTTCTTTCTTTCATCTCTTTCCCTCGCTTTTGTTTATTGTCCTTCTCTTATTTCTAGCAACTCTTTTCTTTCTTTCATCTCTTTCCCTCGCTTTTGTTTATTGTCCTTCTCTTATTTCTAGCACCTCTTTTTTTTCTTTCATCTCTTTTCCTCGCTGTTGTTTATTGTCCTTCTCTTGTTTCTAGCAACTCTTTTTCTTTCATCTCTTTCCCTCGCTTTTGTTTATTGTCCTTCTCTTATTTCTAGCAACTCTTTTCTTTCTTTCATCTCTTTCCCACACTTTTGTTTATTGTCCTTCTCTTATTTCTAGCAACTCTTTTCTTTCTTTCATCTCTTTCCCACACTTTTGTTTATTGTCATTCTCTTATTTCTAGCACCTCTTTTTTTTCTTTCATCTCTTTCCCTCGCTTTTGTTTATTGTCCTTCTCTTATTTCTAGCAACTCTTTTCTTTCTTTCATCTCTTTCCCACACTTCTGTTTATTGTCATTCTCTTATTTCTAGCACCTCTTTTTTTTCTTTCATCTCTTTCCCTCGCTTTTGTTTATTGTCCTTCTCTTATTTCTAGCAACTCTTTTCTTTCTTTCATCTCTTTCCCACACTTTTGTTTATTGTCCTTCTCTTATTTCTAGCAACTCTTTTCTTTCTTTCATCTCTTTCCCACACTTTTGTTTATTGTCCTTCTCTTATTTCTAGCACCTCTTTTTTTTCTTTCATCTCTTTCCCTCGCTTTTGTTTATTGTCATTTTCTTTTTCTAGCAATTCTTTTCTTTCATCTCATTCCCTAGCTTTTTTTTTATTGTCCTCTTATTTATAGCAATTCTTTTCTTTCATCTCTTTCCCTCGCTTTTGTTTATTGTCCTTCTCTTATTTCTAGAACCTCTTTTTTTATCTCTTTCCCTTTTCATTGTGTTACTCGACTGTTTGATTTGATTTTGTTCACTGGCGTCACGTATATCAGTTGCTTCGTTGATTGTTTGATTTGATCAAGAACGCTGGGGATACAGCAACTAACTGTAGTTGCTGTAACCCTACGGGATACAAGAAATTTTATTTAAAAAATACCTTTATTTAGGTGGTTTTTGTTGCTATGATGACTACTGTAACATACACTGTTAAAAACATAGTAATTTTAATCGGAAATTCTCCGTAAAAATATACCGTACTCAGCCGTATTTCAGTAAGATATAGGCGACCGTAATTTTTACCTAACTTTGTTATTATCGTTTACGGGTTGGTGACCGTAATATCACTCTTTCACGTCAATATATCTATTTTTAAAACGGCAAATACTACGCAACATTTATTCCAGGATATTTACCGTTTTTTACGGCAAATTTTTAACAGTATTTTTCACGCAAACTTGATGTGTCATAATTTAAATTATATTACACAACGCTTTTAAACATACTATTTTTTTTTCATAATATTCTGTAGGGAGATGGGGTAAAACTTGCCATAGCCATTGGCACAGAAAAAAGTACTGTAACTTTTTATTGTTAGTTCTCGTCTCCTGTTCATGTTTGTTAATGAAATTTTCAAAAAAAGATTAAGTTACTTTCACACGTCAGTTTTTTTTTCTTTTTTTAATGCCGGACTGTAGAAAATTCTCGTCCGGTTAAGCGAATAGATTATTATTATTATTATTATTATTGTTGTTGTTGTTGTTGTTGTTGTTGTTGTTATCATCATCACAAGCTAAGCTATAACCCTAATTGGAAAAGCAAGATGCTAAAAGCCCAAGGGCTCCAACAGGGAAAAACACCCCTGTGAGGTAGGGAAACAAGGAAATATATAAGCTACAAGAGAAGTATTAAACAATCAAAATAGAATATTTTAAGAATAGTAACAAAATTAAATTAAGTGGTTTATTCATGGTTTAAAGTAAGCGACGATAAATCTTTTTCTATCTAAAACTCTTGACAAAATCATCTCTTTTCTTGTTTGAGAAAGATTTGAGCTTTGTGAAGGATATGATGATGCTGAATAGAAATAAATTGAGTTTATAAGCTCACAATCTCTTGGCAACTGATAAGGAAAATGCTACATTGAGTGCATGTGAGATACAAGCCA
>NC_090729.1:190336612-190351612 GCF_036898095.1 Palaemon carinicauda | reverse complement strand
TGGAAATTATTAAATTTTGGAAGGTCAATGTCAATGGTCAAAGGTCTAGGTCAAGAAAAATGTCTTTGTGTGTGTGTGTGTGTTTATTTGTCAACAGCTTCCTGGCCACATTTTTAATCGTAGAGTAATTAAACTTGAAGAGATTAACTGTTATGTAAAATGCTGGAAATTATTAAATTTTGGAAGGTCAAGGTCAAAGGTCAAAGTCAAGAAAAATGTCCAATTCACGTAATCAGCCATAAGTTTGCACATCGTTGTCACAGAGACTTCAAACTTGGTTCATATTTGAGTCTATGAATATCCATGCCAATTAATACACGTTAAGGTCAAAGGTCAAGGTCAAGGTCAGGCAAAAGGTCGAGAAATAAGCGGCCACGGTGGATCAAAGGTCAAAGGTCACTGTCAAGAAATATGTCCAATTCACGTAATCAGCCATAAGTTTGGACATCGTTGTCACAGAGACTTCAAACTTGGTTCATATTTGAGTCTATGAATATCCAAGCCAATTAATACACGTTAAGGTCAAGGTTAAGGTCAAGGTTAGGCAAAAGGTCGAGAAATAAGCGGCCGCGGTGGAGGTCTGCGCTCTATTGAGTGCCCCTTTAGTTAAGAATAAAATTAATATAGTAAGTTGTTAAGCAGATATACTGAAAAGATATACATGGTTTATCTAACCAGTTGTTAGGGGAAATATCTTATGAGAACAAAATAGGTTATGAGAACAGCAGGTGTTCTCAGGCGATCTCATTTTTTTGAACACAGACCGCAAGTAAGACTTTGACTCAGGCGAGAAAAAAAAATGAATTATTAAATTATGATAAGAAAACCTCACAAATCAAGACGTTTGAATAATTGTATTCTTCGAGACTACAATTTAGCATCTCTAAAAAAAAAAAGAAAAAGAAAATAATAGAAGAAAAGCGAATATAGAGGATCAACAGACTGACAGCAGGTAATCAGGTGTCAGAAAAGACATGGGAGAGAGAGAGAGAGAGAGAGAGAGAGAGAGAGAGAGAGAGAGAGAGAGAGAGAGAGAGAGAGATGGCAAATGGAGGAAAACCAGAAATTAATGGATTCAAGTCCGTAAAGTAATGTACAGGAGAGAGAGAGAGAGAGAGAGAGAGAGAGAGAGAGAGAGAGAGAGAGAGAGAGAGAGAGAGAGAGAGAGAGAGAGAGGTGGATGGTAATGGCAAATGGGGAAAAACCAGAAAATAATGGATTTAAGTCCGTAAAGTAATGTACAGGAAAGTGGAGAGAGAGAGAGAGAGAGAGAGAGAGAGAGAGAGAGAGAGAGAGAGAGAGAGAGAGAGAGAGAGAGAGAGAGAGGTGGATGGTAATGGCAAATGGAGGAAACCCAGAAAATAATGGATTCAAGTCCATAGAGAGAGAGAGAGAGAGAGAGAGAGAGAGAGAGAGAGAGAGAGAGAGAGAGAGAGAGGTGGATGGTAATGGCAAATGGAGGGAAACCAGAAAATAATGGATTCAAGTTCGTAGAAAGAGAGAGAGAGAGAGAGAGAGAGAGAGAGAGAGAGAGAGAGAGAGAGAGAGAGGGAGAGAGAGAGAGAGTAATGGATTCAAGCCCGTAAAGTAATGTACAGGAAAGTGCAAAAAAAAAAAAAAAAAAAAAAAAAAAAAAAAAAAAAAAAAAAAAAAAAAAAACAGATAAGAGGCTGAGAAGCAGCGGCCATCACAGTAGTGTCCATCCTCATGCCATAATTACCAGTTTACATACCAGTCTGCGACTTCGACTGGCGCCACAAACTGGTACTTGAATACCAACAACTTCTCCACATCCTTCTCCTCCTCCATCTCCATTTCCTTCTACTCTTCCATCTTCCTCTTCTACTCCATCTCCATCTCCTTCTCCTTCCCCCTTTCCCTCTTCTCCTCCTCTATCTCCCTCTTATTCTCCTCCATTTCCTTCCTCTCTTCCATCTACTTCTCTTCTATTTCCCTCTTCTCCTCCATCTCTATCTCGTTCTCCTCCTCCATCTCCTTCTTCTCCTCCCTCTCCCTTTTCTCCTCCATCTCCTTCTCCTTCTCCATTTCCATATCCTCCTTCATCTATATCTCCTCCTTCGTCTCCCTCTTCTCATCCTCCTCCTTCTCCTCCATCTCCATATCCTTCTATTCCTCTATCTCCTTCTCCTCTTCCATCTCCTTCTTCTCCTCCTTCTTCTCCATCTCCATCTCCATCTGCTTCTCCTCCTCCATCTCTTGACAGGTAGTGGAGGTCCCAGAGCTCTTTCCTGATCTCGGTCTCCACAGCCTCGAGTTTTCTTGTCAGGTCAGGTACCTGGGAACCACCCGAATTGGTATGCGCGAGACTTCCACAGGTGGACGAGTCGAAGAAGAAACCCTAAAGAAGTCTTCAGGAATGGCTGGCTGGGTGCATCAAACCGGATAGTGGGTGGATATTCGGGCATGGGGGAGCTCGGACGCATTCGTATCTCAGCAATAGGTCAAATATGTTAAAAAGGTTGATATTATATGGACGGCAAATAAGGTCATGGAATTTTAACTGTTAAAATCTTATCAGCTTATGAGGAAATTGTATAAACAGACCTCAGACGTCTTCATATCTTGGTAATTATTATTATTATTATTATTATTACTATCCAAGCTACAACCCTAATTGGAAAAGCAACATGCTATAAGCCCAGGGGCTTCAACAGGGAAAAGTAGCCCAGTGAGGAAAGGAAATAAGGAAATAAATAACTGAAGAGAAAAAATTAACAATAAATCATTCTAAAAAAAGTAATGTCAAAATACGTCAAATATGTTAAAAAGGTTGATATTATATGGACGCCATATAAGGTCATGGAATTTTAACTGTTAAAATCTTATCAGATTATGAGGAAATTGTATAATAGACCTCAGACGTCTTCATATCTCAGTAATACGTCAAATATGTTAAAAAGGTTGATATTATATGGACGCCATATAAGGTCATGGAATTTTAACTGTTAAAATCTTATCAGATTATGAGGAAATTGTATAAACAGACCTCAGACGTCTTCATATCTCAGTAATACGTCAAATATGTTAAAAAGGTTGACATTATATGGACGCCAAATAAGGTACTGGAATTTTAACTGCTATAATCATATCTGATCATGAGCAAATTGCATAAAAGAACGACTAAAAAGGTTTTAATTGAACAAAGAATTCCGTAATGTGATGGAACTGCAGATTTTCCGAAAAAAAAATAATCGAATATTTTAATACAGAATTCTTGGTTTTATGAAAATCCGAAGTTGATCTTGGTCACAAAATTCCATAATGCAATGCAACTGAAAATTTTCCCATAAAAACATTCGAATATTCTAAATAGATAATAATTGATTTTGCAAAAACCTTAAAATATACCACCAAAAGAAATCAGTCATAATGTCAAAATGAACAAAAAAAAAAAAAAAAAAAAAAAAAAAAAAAAAAAAAAAAAAAAAAAAAAAAAAAAAAAAAAAAAAAAAAAAAAAGCAAAGTGGAGACATAACATGAAAATGATTTAAGATTATCACTAAAAAAAACGATAAAAACTCAAAATAAAAGTTAAACCCAAAATCAAAATGAAAAAAAAAATAAAAACAAACCGGAGACAACATGAAAATTATTTAAGATTATCACTAGAAAGCGAAAGATAAAATCTCAAAAAAAAAATCAGTTATAAAATCAAAATGAACAAAAAGAAAAACAAAGTGGAGACATAACATGAACATGATTTAAGATTATCACTAAAAAACGAAAGATGAAAACTTAAAACAAAAATCAGTTATAAAATCAGAATGAAAAAAAAAGGAAAACAAAGTGGAGACATAACATGAACATGATTTAAGATTATCACTAAAAAAACGAAAAATAAAAACTCAAAACAAAAAATCAGTTATAAAATTAGAATGAAAAAAAAAAGAAAACAAAGTGGAGACAACATGAAAATGATTTAAGATTACCACTAAAAAACGAAAGATAAAAACTCAAAACAAAAGTCAATTATAAAACTAAAATGAATAAAGAAAAAAAAACCGGAGACAAAACATGAAAATTAATCAAGATTATTACTATAAAACGAGAAGTAAAAATTCAAAATAAAAATCTGTTATAAAATCAAAATGAAAAAAGAAAAGCAAAGCGGAGACATAACATGAAAATTATTTAAGATTATCACTAAAAAAACGAAAGATAAAAACTCACAACAAAAATCAGTTATAAAATCATAATGAAAAAAAGAAAAAAAAATCGGAGACAAAACATGAAAATTATTTAAGATTATCACTAAAATACGAAAGATAAAAACCCAAAACAAAAGTCAATTATGAAACCAAAATGAATAAAGAAAATAAAAACGGAGACATAACATGAAAATTATTTAAGATTATCACTAAAAAACGGGAAGTAAAAACTCAAAACAAAAGTCAGTTATAAAATCAGAATGAAAAAAAAATGAAAAACAAAGTGGAGACATAACATGAAAATGATTTAAGATTATCACTAAAAAACGCAATATTAAAAACTCAAAACAAAAGTCAATTATAAAACCAAAATGAATAAAAAAAAAAAAAAACCCGGAGACAAAATATGAAAATTATTTAAGATTATCCCTAAAAAACGAGAAGTAAAAACTCAAAATAAAAATCAGTTATAAAATCAAAATGAAAAACGAAAAGCATAGCGGAGACATAACATGAAAATGATTTAAGATTATCACTAAAAAATGAAACTTTAAAATTCAAAACAAACGTCAATTATAAAACCAAAATGAAAAAAAAAAGATATACGAAGTTGATTTAAGATTATCACCAAATAAAAAAAACAGATAAAAACTCAAAGTAAAAGTCAATCATAAAATCAAAATGAAAAAAAGAAAAACAAAGCTGACATATGAAATTAATTTAAGATTATCACTAAATAAAAAAAAAAGTTAGCCATAAAATCCAAATGAAAAAATAAAAATAAAGAGGAGACGTAACATGAAAATTATTTAAGATTATCACTAAAAAATGAAACTTTAAAACTCAAAACAAACGTCAGTCATAAAACCCAAATGAAAAAAAAAAAAAGCAAAGCGGAGACGTAACATGAAAATGATTTTAAGATTATTACTAAAAAAAACGACACAAAAACATAAAAAGATACGTAACACCGAAGAATCTGTGACAAAGAGAACCAAATTGTGGAACACCTGACAAAAATAACAACGGAGACGGTAAGAGGACAACCACTGTGGAATGTTGTTACTTCTGTTGATGCAACAAAGCCATGCAACAGCCCTGCATGGTAAAATGTTGCTCCCGGGATGTGAATATTGCCTCGTTGTCCATATTTTTCAACCAATACTGGACAAACGGCTTCCGAGACAGCAGGACCAAAGCGTTCTCGTTGTTTTTCGATTGTTAGTGACAAAGGTACAAGGTATCTTTGCCCCACACACAGCTAGCTTATGTGTGGCAGCGAGAGAGAGAGAGAGAGAGAGAGAGAGAGAGAGAGAGAGACAAAAAAAATCAATCTGTGCTTATGTTGAACAGGCTGACATAAGTCTTTTCATAGTTTATATATGAAATATCTATTTTAATATTGTTAATGTTTTTTTTAGAATATTTTATCTTAATTGTTCATTCCTTCTTATATCGTTTATTTATTTTCTTATTTCCTTTCCTCACTGGGATATTTTTTCCTTTTGCTTTTCCAATTAGGGTTGTAGCTTAGATAATAATAATAATAATAATACTTCCCTTTCCAGACGGGTTCGAGTACTGCTCAAGCTTGATAATTTCTTGTCGTATCTGCAACCTCACCATCCTTGTGAGCTAAGGATGGAGGTTTGGGAGAGCCTATAGGTCTACCTGCTGAGGCATCAGCAGCCATTGCCTGGCCCTTCCTGGTCCTAGCATTGGGGGCCGAGGGACCTCCGGCTCTTATCATATGTAGGCTATATATGGTCAGTATCTAGGGCACTGTCACTGTCCCTTGCCTCTGCCATTCATGAGCGACCTTTAAACCATTAAGATAACTATCATAATAATTAACAGATATAATCTAAAAGTATAAAAAACAAATCCATTAAATTTCATTCCAACCTAATATAGAAAAATAACTTGAGGGGCACTCAGTAGAGTGCAGACCTCCGCCGCAGCAGTTTATTTCTCGACCTTGACCTTGACCTTTGACTTTAACATCTATTAATTGGCGTGGATTTTCATACACTCAAATATGAGCCAAGTTTGAAGTCTGTGACAACGATATCCAAACTTACGGCTGATTACGTGAATTGGACATTATGCTTGACCGTGACCTCGACCTTTGACCTCGACTTTCCAAAATTTAATCATTTCCATGACCTTTGACCTCGACTTACCAAAATTTAATCATTTCCAGCTTTTTACATAAGATAATCCCCGCAAGTTTCATTACTCTACGATCAAAATTGTGGCCAAGAAGCCGTTCACATACAAACATAAGACACACAAATTACAAATAGACAAACAGGGGGTAAAACATAACCTTCTTCCAGCTTCGTTGGCAGAGGTAATAAAAGATGGAGTCCTGTATCTTAATAAGTTCCTTTTGGCTACGTTTCCTCTTCGTTCTCAATGTCTTCAGATTTGACCAACATGACTGACCCCCTTCTTGCGAGCATTGAGTATTCTTATGATGTTCCAACCACATCTGCAGCTCATCCTGACCTTTCTAGTGTAGTGTGACGAGCCGAGAGAGAGGTTGTGACTCAAAGGCAGGTTGGAAACAACCGAGTTAGTTTATAGTAGAAAACTCTCCTTTATATACAAAATCTCAAAGCAACAAGAATTTTCATGTTGAGAAATCGACAATGTTACAGAGGAAAAAAGCAGACATGATTTTTCAGGTTCTTTTTAGTGCGAGGGGAGAGCGAAGATACAAGCAAAAAATGAACTGTGTACGATCGTGTGACACACGGTTGGTACAGTAGTGTAAAAAAAAAGGTGCATTTCCCATCCGTTTCCACAAAAACTCTCCCCCATCCCTTTCTGAGCGGGGATACCTTAACGAGGAGAAAGGGTTTGTGTACAACCGTGATCGGCAAAGCTGTACTAGTCAAGGCCACCCACACTAGGTTGGTTCGCTGTGATTGATCAGACGAAAATCTCCCACCATCAACAATCCGCACTGGCTAGCGTATTGATGAAAACTGGGCAAACCACAGACATGAATTGGCGTGTTTGAGGCCTTTGTCCTGCAGTGGACTAGAAACGGCTGCATTTGTTATTATTGTTGTTGATTATATATATATATATATATATATATATATATATATATATATATATATATATATATATATATACACATGTATATTCAAATAAGCCATATATAATAGACCATAGTTCGAATCCCGGCCGGTCAGATGTTATTGTCTTTGAGTGGTTTTGCCTGAAGACATTACTGTATTAAAATATATGGCTTATTTGAATATGAATAAATACGTCTAAATGTGCAAAAGTTATCACACACACACACACACACACACACACACACATATATATATATATATATATATATATATATATATATATATATATATATATATATATATATATATAAATACACATATATCCCTCTTCCCTCCGCCAACTCCAAGCCACAGTGCTTGCATATATTGTCAGTGGCCAACCCGCCTCTGGAGATACCAGCCAGATTTATTGCTTGTTATCCGAGTTTAATGTCGCTGGTCCGAGGCTTTATGGTCAGCCCAATTTTTGTGACTCCGGAGGAAATACGCAGACACTAATGGCACCTCCCGACATCCTTAATGATATCTACCGTATAACAAAGACATCCTTCTTCGTTTGCGGCCAGTCGTCCCCCAGGCAGTGTTGCCATATATGGGGATTTATCCCTAGATTTTGGGGATTTTGGGGGTTTTGGGGGTCTGATGGGGATATTCTGTATAAATTTCTATGAAGGAGAAATAAAGATGAGTAAATCTTTATGTTGTTGCGATCAGTTTGCTTGCATTTATATGAAGTATAGGGAGTAATTTCTATATTAGTAAAGCTTACAGGATCAGAAGAAAATATATTAGGTTGTTTTGGGGATTTTTAGACTAATCCATCAGGCAACACTGTCCTCAGAAGTCCTTGTTGTAGGAAGGAAGGTGACCTTACAACTTCGTCCAGACAAACACACACACAGACACAGACACACACACACACACTAAAGTACTACACATCGGTTCTTTCCAATTATACTTAATTTTTGTTTTTTTTAATGAGGTGCATTTGCACTGACTCGCAGCGGTGCCATTTTAGCTCGGAAAAGTTTCCTGCTATCTGATTGGTTAGAATTATCTTCTCCAACCAATCAGCGATCAGGAAACTTTTCCAAGCAAAAAGGGTATCACCCATGCGAGTCAGTGCAAATCTGCCTCACTAAAAAGAATTGACTATAGTGTATCGGTCGGATCCCAATAGACCACACTACAAAGACGATCGCCTTATGGAGTCGTTGCAAATTTATTGAGCCACGCAGATCTGTCTTGGTTCTGCTCAGCAGCTTATGTTGCTTTAGTTGTCTGCTTAAACACCCACTAGATAAGCTGTGTCCTCCATGCTTTATGGTAGGGTTGCCATTCGTACGATAATTATCGTACATGTACGATTATTTTAGGTCCTGTACGATGTACGATACATACCTTAGGTATATACAAATGTGTGTGTGTGTTTAATTAAACAATTATACTAAAATGTTTTGAAATAAGTCAATCATGTAACTCCCTAATAATTATATTGAAACTGTGTACGATAATTTTGCTTGAAAAACGACAATTTTAAGGCTCATGTACGATAATCCAGTCGAAATAATCTGGCAATCCTGCAGTTTATGGGGACGCTAAGTAAGTAGACAGGGGAGTGATTTAAAAGCTGTCACTAATTCATTTATCAATTTAGTCGGCGAAGATAACCTAATTACTCGAAACCTGATTCAGTGAATACTAATTCATCAGAATAATACTGTTAGGATTAGCCAATTTGAGGAGGTTATAATCTCCTCCTACCTATTGACGCAAAGGGCCTCGGTTAGATTTCGCCAGTCGTCTGATCTTGAGTTTTTAAATCAATACTTCTCCATTCATCATCTCCCACTTCACGCCATGTAGGCCTGGGTCTTCCAACTCTTCTAGTGCCTTGTTTGGTGTACTAATCTCTCTTGGGTAGAGCGAAGAGCATGTCCAAACCATCCCCATCTACCCCAAACAGCATATTCATCATCATCATCATCTCCCCCTACGCCTATTGACGCAAAGGAACTCGGTTAAACTTCGACAGTCGTCTGATCTTGAGTTTTTATACCAATATTTCTCCATTCATTATCTCCCACTTCACGCTTCCTAGTCCTCAGCCCTGTAGGCCTGGGTCTTCCAAATCTTCTCGTAAATTGTGGAGACCAGTTGAAACTTTGGTGAAGTACTCTCGCTTGGGGAGTGCGAAGAGCATGCCCAAACAATTCCCATCTACCCCTCACCATGATCTCACCCACATAGGCTATAGCACTCGAGTAATCTCTCTTATAATTTCATTTCTAATCCTGTCCTGCCATTTAACTCCCAATATTCTAAAGGGATTTGTTCTCAAATCTACAAAGGTAGCCTTCAAAATTTGTTTAATGACTTGAATGTGAAAAATTCTCATTAATACAATTATTTTGACCTTAACCTTCTAAAATTTTATCATTTCCAGCTTTTTACATAATTTTACATAACAGTTAATCGCTGCAAGTTTCATTACTCTACGACTAAATTTTGGCCAGGAAGTTATTCACAAACACACAAACCACAGGTAAAATATAAGCTTCCAATTTCGTTGGCGGATGTAATAAAAGGCAATGTATAGTATATAGTCAAACTTTCGCAAAAATATGCGAAATAAAAGACAAAAGGTTACTTTCTTCAAAGTTTCGCAAAATTGTAAAACCAAACGGAAATAAGATATTTTGTTTAAAGTATAATAACCTTTTGCCGGACGCCTCCTATATATTCTAAGTAGGAATTTCTGACATGGTCACATGATTGGGTTTTTTGCGTTTTTTTTTAAAACTAGAATGTGACCTCTCTCTCTCTCTCTCTCTCTCTCTCTCTCTCTCTCTCTCTCAAGCAAAGAGCATTCACTCACTCTCTCTCAAGCAAAAAGAGCAATCTCTCTCTCTCTCTCTCTCTCTCTCTCTCTCTCAAGCAAAAAGCATTCACTCACTCAAGCGAAATGAGCAATCTCTCTCTCTCTCTCTCTCTCTCTCTCTCTCTCTCTCTCAAGCAAAAAGCATTCACTCACTCTCTCAAGCAAAAAAAAACATTTTCTCTCTCTCTCTCTCTCTCTCTCTCTCTCTCAAGCAAAAAGCATTCACTCACTCTCAAGCAAAAAGAGCAATCTCTCTCTCTCTCTCTCTCTCTCTCTCTCTCTCTCTCTCAAACAAAAAGCATTCACTCACTCTCTCTTAAGCAAAAAGAGCAATCTCTCTCTCTCTCTCTCTCTCTCTCTCTCTCTCAAAGCAAAGCAAAGGAGCATCCACATACTGTATAATATCAAAGCACGTCATACACAACCAGTTATTAACATTATTATTATTATTATTATTATTATTATCATTATTATTGTTGTTGTTGTTGCTGTTGTGAAAAAAACTACCGTCATCTGTTGCACTATTTTTCCCTCTCAACATTCCAAGGAAACATCGGACAAGAGAGATCACAGAGGCCGATACCGAAACGAACATCTGTTTTAATCAAAGATTAACAAGACAGTTTTTGACTGCAGGCTTTGCTTCAACAGGTTTCTCAACAGGTTCTGCAGATATCAGGTACACACAGGTACACTACAAAACCACCCAAATCAGTCAGGACCAAAGACCTTAAAAAAAAAAAAGACATCATTCGAAGAATTTCCTCTGAGATGAAGAAGGTGAGTATATATGTGCTCTGTATTCTTCTGCATTTCACACACACAGACACCCACACACACACACACATATATATATATATATACATATATATATTATATATTTATATATATATATATATATATATTTATATATATATATACATATATATATATATATATATATTTATATATACACATATATATACATATATATATATACACACACACACACACATATATATATATATATATACATATATATATATATATATATACACACATATATATATATATATACTTTATATATACATATACATATACTCAAATATATTGGTTTACACTTTCATGAAACTTGAAAAATGAAAAGTTTAGGAAAAAAATATACGAAAATTAAGATTTTCATGGAAATTACTTGAAGAAAACTAACGAATGAATTAGAAAACCCTTATAAAAGGATGCTAAAAACTCAATAATTGCCAGTAAAAGAAAAAAAATGCGCCCTAATTTTTTTGGCTTCAACTTCACATTCGTCTTTTAACAAACATGATAAATTCCACTATGGTCGAGTTTAACAGAGGAAAGTTAAAATAAATTTTAAGAATCTGATCATGAAAATACTTGTAATCTGTTTTATATTCTAGATAAAAAATTGAAGTTATAACAACTTTCGAAAAACATCAATTTAAAGGTTTAAAGGTCGCTCAAGAATGGCAGAGGCAATGGACCGGACAAAGTCCTATGGTCAATTTCTTTTATCGATGCATATTTGCACCGACTCGCAGCGGTGCCATTTTAGCTCGGAAAAGCTTCCTGATCGCTGATTGGTTGGACTAAATAATTCTAACCAATCAGCGATCGGGAAACTTTTCCGAGCTAAAAGGGCACCGCTGCGAGTCGGTGCAAATCTGCCTCGATAAAAGAAATGGACTAGAGACTGATCATATACACATATGATCAACGTCAAAGCACCTTTCCATCATCAAGCTAGGACCAAGGAGGGCCAGGCATTGGCTGTTTATGACTCAACAGGTAGACCCACAGACTCCCCCTAAATTCCCTATCCCTTGCTCACAAGAATGGAGAAATTGAAGACACTACTAGAAACTATAGAGCTTGAGTTTGTCTCGAATCCCTGTCCAACAGATTGCCAAACAGGGACGTTTTCAATAGGCTACCACAACTATCATCATCATCACCTTCAAAAGTCCTTTGTTGGATGTAGGCTTTCCCCAGGTTCCTCCACAGATTTCTATTGCAAGCACACAACTATAATATATTATTATTATTATTATTATTATTATTATTATTATTATTACTACTACTAGCCAAGCTACAACCCTAGTTGGAAAAGCAAGATGCTATAACCCCAAGGGCTCAAACAGGGAAAAATGGCCCAGTGAGGATAGGAAATAAGGAAATAAATAAATGATGAGAACAAATTAACAATAAATCATTCTAAAAACAGTAACAACGTCAAAACAGATATGTCATATATAAACTATAAAAAGACTTACGTCAGCCTGTTCAACATAAAAACATTTGCTACAAACTTTGAACTTTTGAAGTTCTACTGATTTAACTACGCGATTAGGAAGATCATTCCACAACTTGGTCACAGCTGGAATAAAACTTCTAAAATACTGTGTAGTATTGAGCCTCATGATGGGGAAGGCCTGGCTATTAGAATTAACTGCCTGCCTAGTATTACGAACAGGATGGAATTGTATAGGAAGATGTAAATGTAAAGGATGGTCAGAATTATGAAAAAACTCTTATGCAACACGCATAATGAACTAATATATGAACAAAGTACCCCTAAGTATTCAAAGATAATTTAAAATAAAGTTCTTACATATAGAGTATCTTGAAATATAAGATACAAAGGTAAGCATTCGCGTGTGTGTGTGTGCAAAAAAAAAAAAAAAAAAGAACTATTTATTCTCTTTCCTCAATATAAGATCTTTAATTCCTTTACTCCAGAAGTGTGTGTGCCTACTTTCACACCTCTTCTAGTTTCTCTTTATGTGGGTAACCTTATTCAAAGCACATGCCAAGGAGTTGCTTCTAAAATACTAATCAGTGGGCCAACTCTTCCATAAAAAAAACGGCCTATAATAAATAAGTCCTGTCCAGCACAAATCGCAATTAGGCTACCTAATTTCAAGATGACTTTTGGAAACCTATATACCATTTTTAAGTAATACATGCCATAGGAATATATATATATATATATATATATGTATGTATATATATATATATATATATATATTATTGTAAACTGATTGTTGGAAACCCCATAATTTTAATCGGATATTCTCCGTAAAAATATCCTGTTCCTACCCGTATTTCAGTAAAATACAGGCGACCGTAACTTCCCCCTAATTTGTTATTATATTTTACAGGTTGGTGGCCGTAATATCATTCGTTTACGTCAATGTATCCGTTTCTAAAACGGTCAAAATCCTGGAATAAATGTTGCCAGGAATTTACCGTTTTTTTTAATGCAAATTTTTAAGTGTAGAATATCAAATTAAAATAAAAATAAAACCAAAAGCAGCAATAACACGACCGGAGACACGTGACACCAAATATGATAGTTTCCACCTTCTGACCATATCAAAATTATGGAACCGAGCTGAGGACGCAAGCCAGGGGATTCCAGCGTTCTGGAATGTGCAGAATCCAGGCGTCTCTTTGTAATTCCGCTGACATGATGCGGACATGACTGCAATTATAACTGGTTCCTGCCAAATAATGCCATGTTCATCTCGCTATCCACTACGTCATCGTTAACAGCATCTCCTCAAACGTTTCCTGAGAGAAGTGTGACATTTCATGGTCCTTTAGTTTATTCTTTTGATGCAAATGAATTCAGAAATCTTTTGCCACAGGATTTCTAGGACTTTTTTCAGGGTCAATGCGTTTTTTATCATTGCAAAAAAATAAAAATTCAGGGTAGAAAAGTTTTTATCATCGCAAATTTTTATTTTTCAGGGTGGAAAGTTTTTATTATTACATTATTTTATTTTTCAGAATGGAAACGTTTTTAATAATTGCAAAATTTTATTTTGCAGGGTGGAAACGTTTTCATTATTGCAGTATTTGATTATTCAGAATGGAAACCTTTTTAATAATTGCAAAATTTTATTTTGCAGGGTGGAAACGTTTTTTATTATTGCAGTATTTGATTTTTCAAAATGGAAACCTTTTTAATAATTGCAAAATTTTATTTTGCAGGGTGGAAACGTTTTTATTATTGCAGTATTTGATTTTTCAAAATGGAAAACTTTTTAATAATTGCAAAATTTTATTTTGCAGGGGTGGAAACGTTTTTATTATTGCAGTATTTGATTTTTCAAAATGGAAACCTTTTTAATAATTGCAAAATTTTATTTTGCAGGGTGGAAACGTTTTTATTATTGCAGTATTTGATTTTTCAAAATGGAAACCTTTTTAATAATTGCAAAATTTTATTTTGCACGGTGGAAACGTTTTTATCATTGCAACATTATTTTACAGGGGGGAATAATTTTTAGCATTGCAAAATTTAATTTTTTTCAAAATGGAAACATTTTTAAATCATTGCAAAATTTTATTTTGTAGGATAGAAACGTTATTATCATTGCAAAATTTTATTTTGCAGGGTAGAAAACATTTTTTATCATTGCAACAGTTTACTTTTAAGCTTGAAGATCCATATCGTTTTGAAATGTAGTTTGTTAGCCGCTCAGACAATTACCATCTCTTGCTAATGAAATTTATTATTAAAGGGTAGAAATTCATCCTCATAAACTTTAAACATAAGTTGTGAGATGAATTTGCTCTGTGCCTGCAATCTCTGGGTTTGTTCTATAATGGTGTTTTTTTTTTTTTTTTTTTTTTTTTACTACTGCTAAAACCGATATCCTTAAGTAGAATGCTTTTCCAAAAACCTTGGAAATTTCAGTTTCTTCAAAAAGGACTCTCTCTGTAATGAACCTATATTTCAGATTGTTCTTAATGTTTCCGCTGTGGTTTTCTATAAATGAAACTTCTGTAAATAAGTTCTTTTCTCATATTTTACTTTTTTGAAGGCTTTCTTCTCACTCATATCTTATAT
>NC_090729.1:190330306-190336112 GCF_036898095.1 Palaemon carinicauda | reverse complement strand
TTAGTTTTATAATTCGTTTGTTTTGAATTTTAAAGTTTCATTTTTTAGTGATAATCTTAAATCATTTTCATGTTATGTCTCCGCTATGCTTTTCGTTTTTCATTTTGATTTTATAACTGATTTTTATTTTGAGTTTTTACTTCTCGTTTTTTAGGGATAATCTTAAATAATTTTCATATTTTGTCTCCGGGTTTTTTTTTTTTTTTATTCATTTTGGTTTTATAATTGACTTTTGTTTTGAGTTTTTAATATTGCGTTTTTTAGTGATAATCTTAAATCATTTTCATGTTATGTCTCCACTTTGTTTTTCATTTTTTTTTCATTCTGATTTTATAACTGACTTTTGTTTTGAGTTTTTACTTCCCGTTTTTTAGTGATAATCTTAAATAATTTTCATGTTATGTCTCCGTTTTTATTTTCTTTATTCATTTTGGTTTCATAATTGACTTTTGTTTTGGGTTTTTATCTTTCGTATTTTAGTGATAATCTTAAATAATTTTCATGTTTTGTCTCCGATTTTTTTTTCTTTTTTTCATTATGATTTTATAACTGATTTTTGTTGTGAGTTTTTATCTTTCGTTTTTTTAGTGATAATCTTAAATAATTTTCATGTTATGTCTCCGCTTTGCTTTTCTTTTTTCATTTTGATTTTATAACAGATTTTTATTTTGAATTTTTACTTCTCGTTTTATAGTAATAATCTTGATTAATTTTCATGTTTTGTCTCCGGTTTTTTTTTCTTTATTCATTTTAGTTTTATAATTGACTTTTGTTTTGAGTTTTTATCTTTCGTTTTTTAGTGGTAATCTTAAATCATTTTCATGTTGTCTCCACTTTGTTTTCTTTTTTTTTTCATTCTAATTTTATAACTGATTTTTTGTTTTGAGTTTTTATTTTTCGTTTTTTTAGTGATAATCTTAAATCATGTTCATGTTATGTCTCCACTTTGTTTTCCTTTTTTTTTCATTCTGATTTTATAACTGATTTTTGTTTTAAGTTTTCATCTTTCGTTTTTTAGTGATAATCTTAAATCATGTTCATGTTATGTCTCCACTTTGTTTTTCTTTTTGTTCATTTTGATTTTATAACTGATTTTTTTTTTGAGATTTTATCTTTCGCTTTCTAGTGATAATCTTAAATAATTTTCATGTTGTCTCCGGTTTGTTTTTATTTTTTTTTTCATTTTGATTTTGGGTTTAACTTTTATTTTGAGTTTTTATCGTTTTTTTTAGTGATAATCTTAAATCATTTTCATGTTATGTCTCCACTTTGCTTTTTTTTTTTTTTTTTTTTTTTTTTTTTTTTTTTTTTTTTTTTTTTTTTTTGTTCATTTTGACATTATGACTGATTTCTTTTGGTGGTATATTTTAAGGTTTTTGCAAAATCAATTATTATCTATTTAGAATATTCGAATGTTTTTATGGGAAAATTTTCAGTTGCATTGCATTATGGAATTTTGTGACCAAGATCAACTTCGGATTTTCATAAAACCAAGAATTCTGTATTAAAATATTCGATTATTTTTTTTTCGGAAAATCTGCAGTTCCATCACATTACGGAATTCTTTGTTCAATTAAAACCTTTTTAGTCGTTCTTTTATGCAATTTGCTCATGATCAGATATGATTATAGCAGTTAAAATTCCAGTACCTTATTTGGCGTCCATATAATGTCAACCTTTTTAACATATTTGACGTATTACTGAGATATGAAGACGTCTGAGGTCTGTTTATACAATTTCCTCATAATCTGATAAGATTTTAACAGTTAAAATTCCATGACCTTATATGGCGTCCATATAATATCAACCTTTTTAACATATTTGACGTATTACTGAGATATGAAGACGTCTGAGGTCTATTATACAATTTCCTCATAATCTGATAAGATTTTAACAGTTAAAATTCCATGACCTTATATGGCGTCCATATAATATCAACCTTTTTAACATATTTGACGTATTTTGACATTACTTTTTTTAGAATGATTTATTGTTAATTTTTTCTCTTCAGTTATTTATTTCCTTATTTCCTTTCCTCACTGGGCTACTTTTCCCTGTTGAAGCCCCTGGGCTTATAGCATGTTGCTTTTCCAATTAGGGTTGTAGCTTGGATAGTAATAATAATAATAATAATAATAATTACCAAGATATGAAGACGTCTGAGGTCTGTTTATACAATTTCCTCATAAGCTGATAAGATTTTAACAGTTAAAATTCCATGACCTTATTTGCCGTCCATATAATATCAACCTTTTTAACATATTTGACCTATTGCTGAGATACGAATGCGTCCGAGCTCCCCCATGCCCGAATATCCACCCACTATCCGGTTTGATGCACCCAGCCAGCCATTCCTGAAGACTTCTTTAGGGTTTCTTCTTCGACTCGTCCACCTGTGGAAGTCTCGCGCATACCAATTCGGGTGGTTCCCAGGTACCTGACCTGACAAGAAAACTCGAGGCTGTGGAGACCGAGATCAGGAAAGAGCTCTGGGACCTCCACTACCTGTCAAGAGATGGAGGAGGAGAAGCAGATGGAGATGGAGATGGAGAAGAAGGAGGAGAAGAAGGAGATGGAAGAGGAGAAGGAGATAGAGGAATAGAAGGATATGGAGATGGAGGAGAAGGAGGAGGATGAGAAGAGGGAGACGAAGGAGGAGATATAGATGAAGGAGGATATGGAAATGGAGAAGGAGAAGGAGATGGAGGAGAAAAGGGAGAGGGAGGAGAAGAAGGAGATGGAGGAGGAGAACGAGATAGAGATGGAGGAGAAGAGGGAAATAGAAGAGAAGTAGATGGAAGAGAGGAAGGAAATGGAGGAGAATAAGAGGGAGATAGAGGAGGAGAAGAGGGAAAGGGGGAAGGAGAAGGAGATGGAGATGGAGTAGAAGAGGAAGATGGAAGAGTAGAAGGAAATGGAGATGGAGGAGGAGAAGGATGTGGAGAAGTTGTTGGTATTCAAGTACCAGTTTGTGGCGCCAGTCGAAGTCGCAGACTGGTATGTAAACTGGTAATTATGGCATGAGGATGGACACTACTGTGATGGCCGCTGCTTCTCAGCCTCTTATCTGTTTTTTTTTTTTTTTTTTTTTTTTTTTTTTTTTTTTTTTTTTTTTTTTTTTTTGCACTTTCCTGTACATTACTTTACGGGCTTGAATCCATTACTCTCTCTCTCTCTCCCTCTCTCTCTCTCTCTCTCTCTCTCTCTCTCTCTCTCTCTCTCTCTCTCTCTCTTTCTACGAACTTGAATCCATTATTTTCTGGTTTCCCTCCATTTGCCATTACCATCCACCTCTCTCTCTCTCTCTCTCTCTCTCTCTCTCTCTCTCTCTCTCTCTCTCTCTCTCTATGGACTTGAATCCATTATTTTCTGGGTTTCCTCCATTTGCCATTACCATCCACCTCTCTCTCTCTCTCTCTCTCTCTCTCTCTCTCTCTCTCTCTCTCTCTCTCTCTCTCTCTCTCTCTCTCTCTCTCCACTTTCCTGTACATTACTTTACGGACTTAAATCCATTATTTTCTGGTTTTTCCCCATTTGCCATTACCATCCACCTCTCTCTCTCTCTCTCTCTCTCTCTCTCTCTCTCTCTCTCTCTCTCTCTCTCTCTCTCTCTCTCTCTCTCCTGTACATTACTTTACGGACTTGAATCCATTAATTTCTGGTTTTCCTCCATTTGCCATCTCTCTCTCTCTCTCTCTCTCTCTCTCTCTCTCTCTCTCTCTCTCTCTCTCTCTCTCCCATGTCTTTTCTGACACCTGATTACCTGCTGTCAGTCTGTTGATCCTCTATATTCGCTTTTCTTCTATTATTTTCTTTTTCTTTTTTTTTTTAGAGATGCTAAATTGTAGTCTCGAAGAATACAATTATTCAAACGTCTTGATTTGTGAGGTTTTCTTATCATAATTTAATAATTCATTTTTTTTTCTCGCCTGAGTCAAAGTCTTACTTGCGGTCTGTGTTCAAAAAAATGAGATCGCCTGAGAACACCTGCTGTTCTCATAACCTATTTTGTTCTCATAAGATATTTCCCCTAACAACTGGTTAGATAAACCATGTATATCTTTTCAGTATATCTGCTTAACAACTTACTATATTAATTTTATTCTTAACTAAAGGGGCACTCAATAGAGCGCAGACCTCCACCGCGGCCGCTTATTTCTCGACCTTTTGCCTAACCTTGACCTTAACCTTGACCTTAACGTGTATTAATTGGCTTGGATATTCATAGACTCAAATATGAACCAAGTTTGAAGTCTCTGTGACAACGATGTCCAAACTTATGGCTGATTACGTGAATTGGACATATTTCTTGACAGTGACCTTTGACCTTTGATCCACCGTGGCCGCTTATTTCTCGACCTTTTGCCTGACCTTGACCTTGACCTTTGACCTTAACGTGTATTAATTGGCATGGATATTCATAGACTCAAATATGAACCAAGTTTGAAGTCTCTGTGACAACGATGTGCAAACTTATGGCTGATTACGTGAATTGGACATTTTTCTTGACTTTGACCTTTGACCTTGACCTTCCAAAATTTAATAATTTCCAGCATTTTACATAACAGTTAATCTCTTCAAGTTTAATTACTCTACGATTAAAAATGTGGCCAGGAAGCTGTTGACAAATAAACACACACACACACACAAAGACATTTTTCTTGACCTAGACCTTTGACCATTGACATTGACCTTCCAAAATTTAATAATTTCCAGCATTTTACATAACAGTTAATCTCTTCGAGTTTAATTACTCTACGATTGAAAATGTGGCCAGGAAGCTGTTGACAAATAAACACACACACAAACAGGGGCGAAAACATAACCTCCTTCCAACTTGTTAGTGAGATAATGACGGTGTTTGAAGAGCAGTAATCATAAAGCATTGCCTGCCGTAAATATATCTGTGAAATAATCAACTAATAGTGAAAGGGAGCTATTGACCATGACATTTCATATTATTAAATTAAATGCCTCGTGTAATAAAATCTCTCTGGGTTTATCTTTCTTCATGACTTTGTATGTGTACCTGAGGGGTTTGCGATTAAGTATATTGTTTAATGGGTTTTGTTATGAGGTGGAAGTGTAAACTTAACATATGGGGCGTTTTTAGTTATAAATCACCTTGAAATGGTTCGGCGACCAGTTTTTCTTTAAAGTCAAAATATGTGTTCACGTTTTTTTTATGGTATAGTAGTAGTAGTTGTTGCTGTTGTTGTTGTTTTTTTATGGTATAGTAGTTGTACTACTTGTAGTAGTATTAGTAATTGTTGTTGTTGTTGTTTTTGTTGTTTTTTATGGTATAGTAGTTGTAGTAGTAGTAGTAGTAATTGTTTTTTTTTTATGGTATATTAGTTGTAGTAGTAGTAGTAGTAGTAATTGTTGTTGTTGTTGTTGTTTTTGTTTTTTTATGGTATAGTAGTTGTAGTAGTAGTAGTAATTGTTGTTGTTGTTTTTGTTGTTATTTTATGGTATAGTAGTTGTAGTAGTAGTAGTAGTAGTAGTAGTTGTTGTTGTTTTTGTTGTTGTTGTTACCTCTGCCAACGAAGTTGGAAGGAAGTTAGGTTTTCGCCCCTGTTTATGTGTTTGTTTGCGTGTATATATTGGTTTGTGAACAGCTTTCTGGCCATAATGTTAATCGTAGAGTAATGAAGCCTGCAGGGATTAACCTTTATGTAAAAATTTTGAAATGATTAAATTTGCAAGGTCAAGGTCAAAGGTCAAGATCACAGTCAACCAAAAAGTCCATTTCATGTAATCACCTATATGTTTGGACATCGTTGTCACAGAGACTTCAAACCTGGTT
>NC_090729.1:190320306-190322806 GCF_036898095.1 Palaemon carinicauda | reverse complement strand
TTGTTTTAGTCATATGAAGTTTTTGTTTTGTTCATAGAATGTTTTCGAAATACGTGTAACAAATTTTGGGAGCGAATTTCGTTCAATTTAAACACGGCCCTGTTCCAGCAATTTCGAAAATTATAGAATAAAGATTTACTTTTTTTTTTTTTTTTTTTTTTTTTTCTCCTCAAAAGTTGGTCACACATCTTGTAAATTATGACTGATAAGGTCATGAGTCTTTGGAAAGACATCTGGAATTAAATGTACACATGATTGATTATAAAAACAAATTTATTTAATAACACTTCAGAGTTTTAGGTGCTGCTTATATGATAATGTTCTTGAACTGATTAACTCATTATTAATAGCGTTTAGCTTTCGTATGATTTAGAAACGGTTCTGTGGAATATGACTGAAAGTAAAGCTAAAAGTATTTCGGAAAATCGTATATTAAAGATGACGAGACAAAAATAGTAGGAGGGTGAAGGGTTAATAAGAAAGTCCAAGGAATCGTTTATTATAAAAAAAAAAAAAAAAAAAAAAAAAAAAAAAAAAAAAAAAAACCGATGATTTATTTTGGGTCAATGGGTTTTGGAGTTCTTGTCAAAAAAAGAGAGGCCGAGATATATATATAAAAAAAAAACAATAGAAACGAAACCATGCCCAGTTTTTTTAACTTATATAACGGAAAAATGGTGTCTATACTTTAAAAAATAACGTTCCCTAATTTATAAGGGCAAACACACACAATATATATATACATATATATATATATATATATATACATATATATATATATATATATCTACTGTATATATATATATATATATATCTACTGTATATATATATATATATATATGGAAGGATATAAGGAGACAGTTCATAAATTGCCAAGAGCTATAAAGTTAACATGTTCTGTAGCAACACTTTTAAGGTTAAAAGAGAGAGAGAGAGAGAGAGAGAGAGAGAGAGAGAGAGAGATGTGTATACGCTATTTTTATACAGCTATGGGTGTGATTATGAGCGTAGATTATACCACAGCCAAAAAGGTTAACTGTTCATTTGTAAAGTTGTGAACGTTTGCCCGTTGACTTCATCCCCTCAGCCTGCAGTTAATGTATCTATTGTTCTCACCTGCGGTTACCTTAGCCTTATCGTCGCAATGAACAGTGTCTTGTCTGTCTATCTTTACGCGCGTAAACAACGAACCTGATATACGCATTTTTTTTTTTTTTTTTTTTTTTTTTTTTGTAGATAAAGCTGAATGAACGCCGTGTTATTACAACCTCCCTTTCACAACAACCAGCGCACTGGTGCTCTTTTTATGGCCAAAAAGCACTGCAGGAATAATGCATGGGCTATCGTCGAAACATGGCTGCGCAACCCTTGTTTCAGATCATCATTTGGTAAGTCGGGCTTAGTAACTCTCATGATTTTTAGGAGAGTAATTATTAAGTACACACTGATGCCCCGTCTAGTTCGCCATGTCTTGTATTTTTCTTCGGGTTTTTTTTTCACTTCTTATCTTTTGATGCAACTTTCTCTTGCTCTCTCCCTATTATTTATTCGCTAATGCCGGGTTAATTCGCTTGCCCTTGCTTTCTCTTTGCCTTCTTTAATGCTCGCAGACTTAAATTGATTTTTTTTATTTTTTCATGATTTAGGGTTTAATCTTGCAGTGTTGTCGTTAAGTATAATAATAATAATAATAATAAGGCTTATTATTATTATTATTATTATTAGTAGTAGTAGTAGTAGTAGTAGTAGTAGTAGTAACAGCATTAATATTATTACTATTATTATTATTAGGAGTAGTAGTAGTACTATTTTTATTTCTAGTGTTGTTTTTTGCTGCTAGATTTTTGGTAAATATATTCTATTAGTACTACTACTACTGCTACTATTTTTCTTCGGGTTTTTTTACTTCTTATCTTTTGATGCAACTTTCTCTTGCTCTCTCCCTATTATTTATTCGTTAATGCCTTTGCCTTCTTTATTGCTCGCAGGATTTCACAGACTTATATTGATTTTTTTTTATTTTTTCATTATTTAGGGTTTAATCTTGCAGTCTTGTTGAGTATTTTTCCTCTGGGTCAATATATTTTCTTCTAACGCAGTGTGTTTCTTGACGTTTAAAGTATATAGTATTATTACCTTTTTTTTTTTAATGGGAGATCAGTAAGTTTCTTGCTAGCAGATTTAGGAAAATGTATTTTCATATACGTTTTGATTAGGGGTTGTTAATTAAGTCTGCTCTCTCTCTCTCTCTCTCTCTCTCTCTCTCTCTCTATATATATATATATATATATATGTATATATTTATATAATATATATATATACAGATATCTCTCTCTCTCTCTCTCTCTCTCTCTCTCTCTCTATATATATATATATATATGTAGAGAGAGAGAGAGAGAGAGAGAGAGAGAGAGAGAAAGCTGCAAACTCTGGACCTTTTCGTCAAATACTCCAAGGGAAAATTTATATCTAAAAAAAGTCCTAGTTTTAATAAATATCA
>NC_090729.1:190310306-190315306 GCF_036898095.1 Palaemon carinicauda | reverse complement strand
AGTGAGGAAAGGAAATAAGGAAATAAATAAATGAAGAGAACAAATTAACAATAAATCATTCTAAAATAAGAAACAACGTCAAAACAGACATGTCATATAATAAACTATCAACAACATCAAAAACAAATATGTCATAAATAAACTATAAAAAGACTATGTCTGCCTGGTCAACAAAAAAGCATTTGCTCCAACTTTGAACTTTAGTGTTTGTCTGTATGAATAGATCTGTTATTTGAATTTATTTATTGATATTCCTTTAATTAGCGTTATTTTTATTTGTAATATGTGTATTGTTACCTCCGCCAACGAAGTTGGAAGGGAGTTATGTTTTACCCTCTGTTTTTCTTTGTGTGTGTGTGTTTGTTTGTGAACAGTTTCCTGGCCACAATTTTCATCATAGAGTAATGAAAGTTGTTGAGATTAACTATTATGCTAAAAATTTGGAAATGATTAAATTTTGGAAGGTCATGGTCAAACGTCCAGGTCACAGTCAAGATAAATGTCCAATTCACGTAATCAGCTTAGTTTGGACATCGTTGTCACAGAGACTTCAAACTTGGTTCATATTTGAGTGTATGAAAATCCATGCCAATTAATACATTTTATGATCAAAGGTCAAGGTCAAGGTCGAGAATTAAGCTGCCACGGCGGAGGTCTGCGCTCTTCTGAGTACCCCTCTAATTTTTATTTGTAATATTTATATTGTTATTTATGTATCTCTAAGTTAATTTCTCATAAATTTTTCTACTTATATATTTATGGCTTAGAAGATTTGTTAGTGTATATTAGCAATGAATGAGAATGTGTAGACTCTTCCACTGTCCTGGGTTAGAGTACTCTTGCTTGAGGGTACACTCGGGCACGCTTTCTTTCTTGTTTCCCTTCCTCTTGTTTGTATGAATTTTTTTATAGTTTATGTATGATAGATCTAATTCAATATTGTTAATGATCTTGAAATATTTTATTTTGATTGTTATTACTACTCTTGAAGTTTATTTATTTCTTTGATTTCTTTCCTCACTGGGCTATTTTTCTCTGTTAGAGCCCTTGTGCTTACAGCATCATGCTTTGCGTATTGTTAATTCTGTATCTGCGTTAATTACTTACTAATATTTCTTCTAATATATTTTGGCATAGAAGATTTGTGGGCTTCATTGTAATCTCGTCTCACATATAATATATCATTTAAAAATTATTACTATGCATATTAAACATTCATTTAAATATGCTCCCCGAAGACATCATTAATATTCATAAAGACTACGTGAATAGATAATATCCCGTCATTATTCAATTATTCATTATAAAATGATTATTGTTGGTAACCTAAGTCATCTGAATCCAATTTCCAAGATAAGAGAATTCGATTAGATTAGCCAGATGAAAATTCTGAGTAAATCATCGTGGTGGAGAAGGGACAAGGGACTAGTAGATAATGAGAGAGAGAGAGAGAGAGAGAGAGAGAGAGTTTGATGTTGAGCCCTTTATATCAGTGAGACCCAGAGAGAGAGAGAGAGAGAGAGAGAGAGAGAGGGGGTTGATGTTGAACCTACCAATAAAACTTTCACTTCTAATTATCGTAAACCAAGTGGTTTGAATTCTATATCCTTTACCGAGGAGAGAGAGAGAGAGAGAGAGAGAGAGAGGTTTTGATGTTGAGCCTACCAATATAACTCTCACTTCTAATTATCTTAAACCAAAAGGTTTGAATTCTATATCCTTTACCGAGATGAGAGAGAGAGAGAGAGAGAGAGAGAGACGTTGAGCCTACCAATAAAACTTTCACTTCTAATTATCGTAAAACCAAATGGTTTGAATTCTATATCTTTCTTAAACATTAATATTCCTATTACCTCTTCGATGCCAATGTCAGCAAAACTATTCTTTGTTTAATCATTACAAAATATGATTGAATAATCTTTTAAAAAATATAATAAACAAATCATAAAAGATATTCAAACGCAAACTTTCAAACCCAGTTGCCAAGCGAACCAATTTCGCCTAATAATTAGGAAACCGGATTTAGTTTAATATTCCCTTTCTCAATTTCCATTTACTGACCGTCACTCCAGTTGGCTCGTATATGAAGCGTTTTCCTGATTGCCTTCTAATAAAAAAAGTCTTCTCTTTAAAACTTAAATAAAAAACAAAAAAGGGAGCCACTTCCCTTTCATTAAATACTTTGCTCTCTCTCTCTCTCTCTCTCTCTCTCTCTCTCTCTCAAATAAAAGTATAAAAGGGAACTGTTTAAAATTCCTATGATTTTTTTCTATATTTCTTTCATTAAACACTTTACTTTCTCTCTCTCTCTCTCTCTCTCTCTCTCTCTCTCTCTAATAAAAAGTATAAAAAGGGAACTGTTTAAAATCCCTATGATTTTTCTATATTTCTTTCATTAAACACTTTACTCTCTCTCTCTCTCTCTCTCTCTCTCTCTCTCTCAAATAAAAAGTATAAAAAGGGAACTGTTTAAAATCCCTATGATTTTTTCTATATTTCTTTCATTAAACACTTTACTCTCTCTCTCTCTCTCTCTCTCTCTCTCTCTCTCTCTGTATTCGGGTCTCACTGATATAAAAGGCTCAACATCAAACCCCCCCTCTCTCTCTTTCTCTCTCTCTCTAATAAAAAGTATAAAAAGGGAACTGTTTAAAATACCTATGATTTTTTCTATATTTCTTTCATTAAACACTTTACTCTCTCTCCTCTCTCTCTCTCTCTCTCTCTCTCTCTCTGTATTCGGGTCCCGCTGATATAAAAGGCTCAACATCAAACCCCCCCCCCCTCTCTCTCTCTCTCTCTCTCTCTCTCTCTCTCTCTCTCTTCTCTCTCTCTCTAATAAAAAGTATAAAAAGGGAACTGTTTAAAATACCTATGATTTTTTCTATATTTCTTTCATTAAACACTTCTCTCTCTCTCTCTCTCTCTCTCTCTCTCTCTCTGTATTCGGGTCCCACTGATATAAAAGGCTCAACATCAACCCCCTCTCTCTCTCTCTCTCTCTCTCTCTCACTTCGGTATTCGGGTCCCACTGATATAAAAGGCTCAACATCAAACCTCTCTCTCTCTCTCTCTCTCTCTCTCTCGATCCTCAGTATTCGGGTCTCACTCCTATAAAAGACTCAACATCAAACCTTTCTCTCTCTCTCTCTCTCTCTCTCTCTCTCCTTCTCTCTCTCTCTCTCACACACACACACACACACACACACATCAGCTTCCGAGTGCGATGGGGGCCATACACAACACAGCTCAAGTTCGTAATAAAAAAAGATTATAGCAGCTGTCGTGTTAAGAATTAAAATGTTTTGTGAAGTTTGACTTAAGAGGTTAGTAAACCGGCGTGATTTAGTCTTTTGTTTATTGAGATTTCCATTTTATTTTTGGATTGAATATTAGGAAACAATAGTGTCTTTTAGTATACTACGAGGTTATTTAATGAACGTTTTTTTTTATTGCTTATATATTATTATTCTTTTTTATTTGTTGATTCTGTTTTGTATTTTAATCTTTATCATCACCATCATCATCTCCTCTTACGCCTATTGACGCAAAAGGGCCTCGTGTTAGATTTAGCCAGTCGTCTCTGTCTTGAGCTTTTAAGTAACATTTCTCCATTCATCATCTCCCACTTCACGCTTCATAGTCCTCAGACATGTAGGCCTGTGTCTTCCAACTCTTCTAGTGCCTTCTTATTATGAAATAATTTTTTCGAAAGTTCCTAAGTCCATTTTATTTTTTATTTTTAAACTATGGTAAAATTTGAATTATCTTTTAACTCTTACACTCGGGCACACTATTCTATCTAATTTCTCTTCCTCTTGTTTTGTTAAAGTTTTTATAGTTTATATAGGATATATTTATTTTAACGTTGTTGCTGTTCTTAAAATATTTAATTTTTTCCTTGTTTCTTTTCCTCACTGGGCTACTTTCCTTGTTGGGGCCCCTGGCCTTATAGCATCCTGCTTTTCCAACTAGGGTCGTAGCTTACCAAGTAATAATAATAATAATAATAATAATAATAATACTATTGATAATAATAATAATAATAATAATAATAATAATAATAATAATAATATGTTCAATTCATCCTTTCACTTACTCATTGGACAATTGTAATTTTCATTCTCAAACCGATCCCATTTAATTCTACACAATGAAGTTACTGAAATTACAAATTTAATTGGCTCCAAAAAGCGGTTTGTAAATCGATTTGTTTATAAGTTGAAATTTATTAAAATTTGCCTCACGATACATCTAACCTGAATCCCATATCTATGATTTCCAGCTCTAAATGTCTACAAATAGTCGGGTTTCATATCAAATAGATATCAGGTTATAACAAATGTCATTTTGCTTTCTGTATTAAATGATACAATATTGTTTTTTTACAGTATTTTTTTATCTTATCTTTGTTATTTTCAGTTGGATTTGTATTTGTATCTCCGAATGTTCGTAAGTCGAATGATTGTAAGTCGAGGACATTCTGTATGTGTTGAAATGTACCTCACTATCGACTTTTAAACTTTACGGTCTCGTTTTAGTGTCGTTTTATCGAGAAGGACGACTTGTATAGGCCCCCTTTTTATATCAGTGAGACCCGAACACCGAGGGTCTCCCATTTCTTGTCGTTTCTCCTAAGTCGTTTTTATGGTCAAGGGAAATAAGAACTCTTTTAATGATGATGAAACTTGATGTTCGTTTGATTTGTCTGCTCTCGCTTTTTACGAAGTTCAGTGGCGTTTGGTTTTGGATTATTTAAGTTTTTTTTTTTGCGGTTTTTATGATGTGATTTACGTGAATTGGTGCGTAATTCGTAAAGGAATTTAATCAATTAAAAAGAAAAAATAATTGTCAAAACTGCTCCACTTTTGTTTGTATCCGTTTTGTGTATTTGTCTGTGATGATAATAATAATAATAATAATAATAATAATAATAATAATAATAATAACAAACAAACACACAAACACACAAACAGGGGGCAAAACATAACCTCCGTCCA
>NC_090729.1:190302806-190305306 GCF_036898095.1 Palaemon carinicauda | reverse complement strand
CTCTCTCTCTCTCTCTCTCTCTCTCTCTCGTTTATATGCGAAATTTCTGTTATGTAAAAGCTAGAAATTATTAAATTTTGGAAGGTTAAGGTCACGGTCAAGCAAAATGGCCAATTCGCGTAATCAGCCATAAGTTTGGACATCGTTTTCACAGACTTCAAACTTGGTTCATATTTGATGTAAGAAAATCCACGCCAATTGATACATGTTAAGGTTAAAGGTCAAGGTCAACCAAAAGGTCGAGAAATAAGCTGAGTACCCCTCTAGTTTTACTTTAAATGATAATTTCCTTATTGTGTGGTCCAGGTTGGTATAAACTTCCTTATCGTTAATCTTTAACTTGTGATAAAGAAATTGATAGATGCTATCAAAATTGCGGAAGCTTCAAAGTGATACATCAAGTTACTTTATAAAGCACCAAAGAGATACTTTGAGTTGCTTTATAAAGCTTCAAAGAGATGCATCAAGTTGATTTATAAAGCTTCAAAGAGATTCATGTAGTTGCTTTTTAAAGCTTCAAAGTGATACATTTAGTTGCTTATTAAGTTGCTTTATAAAGCTTCAAAGTGATATATTGAGTTGCCTTATATAAAACTTCAAAGTGATACATTGAGTTGCTCTATAAAGCTTGAAAGAGATACATGAAGTTGCCTATAAGTTGCTCTATAAAGCTTCAAAGTGATACATTGAGATTCTGTATAAAGCTTCAAAGAGATACATGAAGTTGCTTATTAAGTCGCTTTATAAAGCTTCAAAGAGATACGTCAAGTTGCTTTATAAAGCTTCAAAGAGATACATGAACTTGCTTATTAAGCTGCTCTATAAGGCTTCAAAGAGATACATCAAGTTGCTTTATAAAGTTTCAACCACCTGATTATGAGCTCGAATAGAGTCTGGCTGCTTTATAAAGCCTCGACTACGGTACCGCAACGGCCCCTTATCTTTCGTCGGGATCGGCGGAGTTAAACAACAGTATATTTTGCATAAAAGTGGACGCTTGTTCGTAAAGACAGCTTTATCTTATCTATATTTCAAGTAGCTCTTTTTGGGCACGGTGTCTACCTGTGTTTGTTCTAAACAGCGTTTCCGGTTGGAGGTGTCAATTATCAATTTTTGGTTCGATTTTGTTTGCATCTTTTTCACCTTTGTCGCCTTACCTTTGCCATGCTAGGTGATAATGTTATTTTTTAAATTATATCTATTTTGACGTATTAATCTATCTGTTTTGCATGCTTCTATCCACTTATCTCTTTTATCTTTGTCATGCTAGGCGATAATGCTATTTTTTTTTAATTATATCTATTTTCATGTATTAATCTATCAATTTTGCTTGCTTCTATCCATTCATTTACTCGCATTACGGTCACCTGTATTTTACTGAAATACGGCTGAGATCAGTCTATTTTTACGGAGAATTTCCGATTTACATTACGGTTTTTTTTTCATTATATATAATTTGACGGATTAGTTATTAGCAATTTTGCATGCTTTTACCCATTCATTGACTCGCATTACGGTCACCTGTATTTTACTGAAATACGGCTGCGAACAGTGTATTTGTACGGAGAATTTCCGATTAAAATTACGGTTTTTATAACAGCGTAGGTGAAACCTTTAATTTTTTTTCATTATATATAATTTGACGGATTAATTATTAGCAATTTTGCATGCTTCTATCCATTCATTGACTTGCATTACGGTCACCTGTATTTTACTGAAATACTGCTGCGAACAGTCTATTTGCACGGAGAATTTCCGACTTTAATTACGGTTTTTTTAAGTGTAGGTGAAAATTTTATTTTTTTTTCATTATATATAATTTGACGGATTAATTATTAGCAATTTCGCATGCTTTTACCCATTCATTGACTTGCATTACGGTCACATGTATTTTACTGAAATACGGCTGAGAACAATATTTTTACGTAGAATTTCCGATTAAAATTACGGTTTTTAAACAGTGTAGGTTAAAACTTTAATTTTTTTCATTATATATATATATATATATATATATACACACATATATATATATATATATATATTGACGCTTTAATCATTAGCAAATTTGCCTGCTCCCACCCATTCATTGACTAGCCCTTGACACTGAAGTAGGACCTCGAACGCTGGGAAGGTGAATGTCGCTGTAAATCAAGATAGTTATTGGAAGGAACTTGAAGCCAGACAAGGCAAGACTAAGGTGTGTATGATCCTTACCGTTTGCAGTGAACGGATCCACTGTAACTTCGATCAACGATCTGCATTCAATACGACTTGAAAAGACCATTGAGAATCTCAGGTTCCTGTAGGGTTTGTGCAAACACGTGCTCAAGCACTTGGGTAGATTAATAAGAGGCTACTTGACCCCTTGCTTCTATCCCGTGGGGCAGGGGGACGTTGTTCCCTTGGGGTAAGGGGGTGTTGTCTCCTGGGGGTAATGGGGCATTTTCCCCTGAGGTAAGGGAGTGCTGTTGTCCACTGGGGTAAGGGGGTTTTCTCCCCT
>NC_090729.1:190267806-190297806 GCF_036898095.1 Palaemon carinicauda | reverse complement strand
CGGTCCTCCCAGAAATTTAGGATCAAGAAAATAAAGTAGTTTACAGAGATCTTGAAATACAAGACTAGTCTCTTGATGCCGACTCTATTGAATTTATAATTCGTACCGGTTTTATGTCTTTGTTAATAAAGGAGGATCGCCCCTGCCATGTTCTTAATTAGTTTCTGCCCTTTTGCCTCCTGGAGCTGACAATCTCATCCGCCTTCTGGTGATGAGAAAAGATTGTGGATAAAGGAAGGTTAGGTGTTGCAAGCAACTGAAGTCACTGAGAGATGTGATTTTGTGGCTGTTTTATATTTAGAGTCAATGGGCGTGGGAGATGATGAGATGATGATGATGAGATGGTGATAGTTGGTATATATATATACATACATACATATATATATTCGGTCACGCTCACGTCTCCTCGTCCCTCTGGTAGGTGGAAAGGGGGGTAGTCATACCCTGGTGAGAGGGGAAGTCACTGAGAGATGTGATTTTATGGCTGTTTTGTATTTGGATTCAATGGGCGTGGGAGATGATGAGGTGATGATGATGATGATGATGATGATAGATGGTAACGTCCTTGCCTGGTGATCGCCAGACTGGGCTTCGAGTTCTGCTCGAGCTCGTTAGTTCATGTGGTCGATGCAAGCTCACCATCCTTGCGAGTTAAAAATGGGGGATTTTAGGGGAGCCTTTAGGTTTTTCTACTGAGTTATCAGCAGCCATTGCCTGGCCCTCCTTGATCCTAGCTTGGGTGGAGAGGGGGCTAGGGCGCTGATCATATGCATATATGGTCAGTCTCTAAGGCAGTCCCTTGCCTCTGCCATTCATGAGCGGCCTTTAAACATTTAAAGGAAGATTGGGGGTTGCAAACAACTGCAGTTGCTGAGAGATTTGATTTTATGGCGCTTTTACACACACACACACACACACATATATATATATATATATATATATATATATATATATATATATATAATCTCAAAATTTCTGAGTGGAGATACCTTAATGTAGTGAAAGGGTTTGCTTATCACCATGAGCAGGAAAGCTGTACTAGTCAGGGCTATACTAGGTTGGTTACCTATGGGCGATCAGACGAAAATCCCCCACCATCACCAATGTGCAATAGCCAGCTTGGTGATGAAAACTGTCCAAATCCAATTCATGAATAAGGACATGTCTGAGGCCTTTGTCCTGCAATGGACTAGAAATGGCTGCCTTTGTTATACTAGTCACGGCCACCCGTACTAAGCTGGTTAGCTGTGAGCAATCTGACGAAAATCTCCCACCATCACCAATATGCAGTAGCCAGCGTGGTGATGAAAACTGTCCAGACCTTAGACATGAATTGACGTCTGTGGTGAAAGAGTTTGCGTATCACCGTGATCAGCAAAGCTGTACTAGTCAGGGCTATACTAGGTTGGTTACCTATGGGCGATCAGACGAAAATACCCCACCATCACCAATATGCAATAGCCAGCTTGGTGATGAAAACTGTCCAAATCCAATTCATGAATAAGGACATGTCTGAGGCCTTTGTCCTGCAATGGACTAGAAATGGCTGCATTTGTTATATTTTTCGACTTCAAATTACGGTGACTCTAAAAGCTCGTGCGGTGTACTGGTAGTTTAAAAACAAGTTTAACAAATTAAGTAGTACAATGACTTTTACAGTGATACTTTAATTCTAATATTATTGTTTATAGTTTATATATATATATATATATATATATATATATATATATATATATATATATATATATATATATATATATATATAATTCTTAGTGTTATTATCCAATAATGTAATAACACTTGACATACAAATAGAATCTTGTACCTCCATATACCTCACAATATGTTTATTGTTGATTGATTCTGAGATATCTGGCGTCGCAACTACCAAGGTCATTGACTTTCCAAGAAGAATTTTCATGTGAATGTGATCATCAAGAGTGAGACAGATTCAGAGGTTAATGTGAATTCCAGTTGGTGTGTGTTTGTGTGTGTGTGTGTGTGTGTGTGTGTGTGTGTGTGTGTGTGTGGTTACGAGTTAGCACAGGTAGGAGGTTGAGGGGGGGGGGAGGGAGGTTTATCCAGGCTGAAATCAGACCTTGTCATCATATGAGGTTGAAATGGAAGTCGTCCTCATCATCATCATCATCATCATCATCTTTCCTTTTGCTTTTATTCAAGGTCTTCTACATGGAAGTCTTATCTGAAGCCCTTCATTTTATTCTTTCGTTTATTCTGGGATTTCATTTTTTAGCTCTTCAGGAAAATAATTTCATCTTATCAGGAGTCTTTAATTTTTTTTACATTTGCATTTGAATTGAGTCCCTTTGCAAAAGTTGAGTTCTGAAGGATTTATAATTTTAATTTTTACAAATGGTAAATCACATTTCGTTTTTTTATTTTCCCAAAGACCAGCATTTCTTTCTTCTTCTTTTGCTTTTTCTTCTTCTTCTTCTTCTTCTTCTTCTTCTTCTTCTTCTTCTTCTGGAATTTAATGTTTCAGCTTTTCAGGAAAATAATAATTTATAATTTTATTTTTCTAACTGATTATTCACATTTCGTTCTTTTATTTTCCCAATGACCAGCATTTCTTTCTTCTTCTTCTTCTTCTTCTTCTTCTATTTCTTTTTCTTCTACTTCTTCTTCCTCTTCTTCTTCTTCTTCTTGAATTTAATGTTTCAGCTTTTCAGGAAAATAATAATTTATAATTTTATTTTTCTAACTGATTATTCACATTTCGTTCTTTTATTTTCCCAATGACCAGCATTTCTTTCTTCTTCTTCTTCTTCTTCTTCTATTTCTTTTTCTTCTACTTCTTCTTCTTCTTCTTCTTCTTCTTCTCTTTATTCTGGAATTTAATTTTATCAGAAGTGTCTTACATATTTGAACTGGGTCCCTTTGCAAAAGCTAAGTTAAGGAGGACTCGTATATTTATTTATTTTCAAATTATTATTCATAGTTCGTCCTTTTATTTATCAAATGACCAGCATCTTCTTCTTCTTCTTCTTCTTCTTCTTCTTCTTCTTCTTCTTCTTCTTCTTCTTCTTCTTCTTCTTCTTCTTCAGGTTTCAAATATTATTTTTATTTTCACATTATTATTCATTGTTCGTTCTTTCGTCTGCATACTTTTTTCTGAAGTATCTAGTTATTCCTTTATAACAATTTGTATGTAAACCTGGTTTTCTTTATTTGTATTCAAACCTAGGCTACCGTCGATGTCATCCATCGTAAAGTCAGATTTTTACCTCCACCAACGAAGCTGGAGGGGGGTTATGTTTTCGCCCCTGTTTGTGTGTATGTGTGTTTGTTTGTGAACAGCTTCCTGACCCCGATTTTAATCGTAGAGTAATGGAACTTGCAGGAATTAACTCATGTAAAAAGCTGGAAGTGAATAAATTTTTGAAGGTCAAGGTCAAAGGTCAAGGACACAGTCAAGCAAAATGTCCAATTCATGTAATCAGCCATAAGTTTGGACATCGTTGTAACAAACACTTCAACCTTGGTTCATATATGAGTGTATGAAAATCCACGCCAATTAATACATGTTAAGGTCAAAGGTCAAGGTCGAGCAAAAGGTTGAGAAATAAGGTGCCGCGGCGGAGGTGTGCGCTCTACTTAGTGCCCCTCTAGTTTTTATTGTTTTTTCCCGAGTATGTTGCCTATTAACGTTTCCCAAAAACAAATGATATTTGAACAATTTTTGTATCTAAATCATAATGGATAGAATTCTATATCTTTCCCAAAGTCTTTGGAAATTATACCTTATTAGTGGAAGAAGGCCAAGGAAATACATTTGAACTTAATTTTTTTAGGTTGAATAAAAAAACAGCCTTTGTAGGTAAGAATGCATCAGTCCAGGCAACGACCTAAAAATATGGCTTGCAACAGGTTCCAGACGCCTCCTCATAAGTCATGCTTACCTTGTCGAGAGAGAGAGAGAGAGAGAGAGAGAGAGAGAGAGAGAGAGAGAGAGAGAGAGAGAGAGAGAGATGATTTAAGAAGTTTTTTGTGTTTAATATCATACATATTTACATTATATATAAGTCCACTCATATATAGCAAGTGAGAGAGAGAGAGAGAGAGAGAGAGAGAGAGAGAGAGAGAGAGAGAGAGAGAGAGAGAGAGAGAGAGATATGATTTAAGTTTATTTTGTTCAATATGATACATACTATATATATATATATATATATATATATATATATATATATATATATATATATATGTATATATATATATACACATGTACACAGCGAGAGAGAGAGAGAGAGAGAGAGAGAGAGAGAGAGAGAGAGAGAGAGAGAGAGAGAGATTTAAGAAGTTTATTGTGTTCAATATCATACATACAAACAATATATATACATGTACATAGCAAGAGAGAGAGAGATCAACATTGTTCTCTCCTGTGTAATTAAAGAATATTTTCCCCCATCTGGCAACTTATGCAGCTGGTAAATTAAGCCTAAATTGACACCCGATCCAGATTTGTACTGCCAAATGACTATCGAGTTTTGTTCTAAATTTTTTAGGGGGTGTGGGGGATGGGTGAGGAGGCAAAATACAGAATTACTTAATGCCTTCTCGGTTCATTTTTATGTTTATATTTACTGTCTCACTTCATACTTGTGTGACTGACATGACTAGCTTAACTAAACTTATTTAGGAATTGTATTTCTAGTTTTGTATTTCGACGGTGTTTGTTGCAGTTGTTGAAGAATTCTTGATGAGGACTTTTGAGGAGAGGTATTTGTGATGATGCTGAATAGGTTTTGTTGGTGATGTTGGAGAAGGTGGTGGAAATGTAGAAGTTTGTGCTATTGTAGATGGAGAGAAGTTTATGATTGAGATGTTGGAGAAGGTGAACTTCGTGGTGAAAATGTAGATGTTTGTGCTGTTGAAGATAGAGAGAAGTTTTTGATGGAGATGTTGGAGAAGGTAAACGTCTTCGTGATGAACATGAAGAAGTTTGTGCTATTGTAGATGGAGAGAAGTTTATGATGGAGATGTTGGAGAAGGTAAACGTCTTCGTGATGAAGATGTAGAAGTTTGTGCTATTGTTGATGGAGAGAAGTTTATGATGGAGATGTTGGAGAAGGTAAACGTCTTCGTGATGAAGATGTAGAAGTTTGTGCTATTGTTGATGGAGAGAAGTTTATGATGGAGATGTTGGAGAAGGTAAACGTCTTCGTGATGAAGATAGAGAAGTTTTTGCTATTGTAGATGGAGAGAAGTTTATGATGGAGATGTTAGAGAAAGTAAACGTCTTTGTGATGATGTGGAAGTTTGTGCTATTGTTGATGGAGAGAAGTTTATGATGGAGATGTTGGAGAAGGTAAACGTCTTCGTGATGAAGATAGAGAAGTTTTTGCTATTGTAGATGGAGAGAAGTTTATGATGGAGATGTTAGAGAAAGTAAACGTCTTTGTGATGATGTGGAAGTTTGTGCTATTGTTGATGGAGAGAAGTTTATGATGGAGATGTTGGAGAAGGTAAACGTCTTCGTGATGAAGATAGAGAAGTTTTTGCTATTGTAGATGGAGAGAAGTTTATGATGGAGATGTTAGAGAAAGTAAACGTCTTTGTGATGATGTGGAAGTTTGTGCTATTGTTGATGGAGAGAAGTTTATGATGGAGATGTTGGAGAAGGTAAACGTCTTCGTGGTGAAGATGTAGAAGTTTGTGCTATTGTTGATGGAGAGAAGTTTATGATGGAGATGTTGGAGAAGGTAAACGTCTTCGTGATGAAGATGTAGAAGTTTGTGCTATTGTTGATGGAGAGAAGTTTATGATGAAGATGTTGGAGAATGTAAACTTCTTCGTGGTAAAGATGTAGAAGTTTGTGCTATTGTAGATGGAGAGAAGTTTATGATGGAGATGTTGGAGAAGGTAAACGTCTTCGTGATGAAGATGTAGAAGTTTGTGCTGTTGTAGATGGAGAGAAGTTTTTTTATGGAGATGTTGGAGAAGGTAAACGTCTTCGCAATGAAGATGTAGAAGTTTTTGCTGTTAAAGTTTATAATGGAGTTAATATTAGGGATAAATTATGATAGTAATGTTTAGAAATAATCTTGTGGAGAGAATCATGTGATGTCGAGGATTCATGAAGTGTATTGATGGTGTTCGAGGGAAGTTTTTAAGGCGTAGGATATAAAGCAGCCCATGACCGTATAAGTTCTCTGTTCACTGTTGAATATGTATTTGAAGGAAGAAGCTCTCTCTCTCTCTCTCTCTCTCTCTCTCTCTCTCTCTCTCTCTCTCTCTCTCTCTCTCTCTCGGGGCTTGAGTGCTACCTGGCCTTGCATGCAAAGCTAAGAGCATGCCGACAGGACTGGGTAATAGCGCCTGCCTGGAAAGATTTGTGAAGAAGCCTTATAAGTGATTTTTTTACACTTGGAAAATCCAACATTGCTCCCTTCTTGAGTACTTAAGTCGTGCGGGTGTGAAGTGATTATACACTTAAGGGGTTGGAATTCTCTCTCTCTCTCTCTCTCTCTCTCTCTCTCTCTCTCTCTCTCTCTCTCTCTCTCTCCTCTCTCTCTCTCTCTCACTGCTTAGATGTCAGGATGCCTGAAAACTTTAAATCAATCAATCAATCAATCTCTCTCTGAAATTTTGAAAAAATAAAATTTTCCATATTTTTTAGATTCTTTACAATGGCATTTTCAAAACTTCATAATTTTCATCGGTATTTTTCAAATTAGTCTCTTTTTTTGATGTTTCTGAAAAGGATAGATTTTTTACGTAAACTGTTTTAAAACCAAAAATTTTGTGGATATGTTTTAAAATTGCTCATTTAAATTATTAAGAATTACTTGTTATATAAGTTCTGAATATTTATTTCTATTTGGTGTTTATTTTAGACCTCATTTATTTGCTTTTGCTGAGTAGCAACTATTATTATCATTAATATTATTATTATTATTATTATTATTATTATTGTTGTTGTTGTTGTTGTTATCATTATTATTATTGTTGTTATTATTATTAATATTTTTATTATTATTATTGTTGTTGTTATTATTATTATTATTATTATTATTATTGTTGTAGTTGTTATTATTAATATTTTTATTATTATTGTTATTATTTTCATTATTAACATTTTTATTTTTATTATTATTATTGTTATTATTATTATTATCATTAATGTTATTAGTGTTATCTTTATCTTTATTATTATTATTATTATTATTATTATTATCTTTTTAAAGATAAACAATTCTTTATAAACGTTGAATTTATCAAAAACCCAATTTGAATACTTTACAAGATTCTATATTTATTTAAAAATGAGCATTTTACTTAGGTAAACTAAACAGTTTTCTCATGTAAATTTCTTCTTCTTTTTTCAGGTGAGTCCCGTTTGTGTACACCATATTGTAAAGGTTAGTTCTGTTAGTTTTGGCAGGGTTGCCACCTCGCACCAAAAGTCTAATTGGCTTCCTTCCAGCTTAGTCGATTAGAATATCCATTATAAATAATTCCAGGTTTGTATTATGGAAAAATACAATTATCTACGAATTTGTTGTATTGCATTGTTATTATTATTATTATTATTATTATTATTATTATCATCATCATCATCATTATTATTATCATTATTATTATTATTATTATTATTATTATTATTATTATTATCATTATCATTATTATTATTATTATTATTATTATTATTACTTGCAATGCTACAACTCTAGTTGGGAAGGCCGAATGCTATAAGGCCAGGGGCTCCAACAGGAAAAATAGCCCAATGAGGAAAGGAAACAAGGAAAAATAAAAATTTAGGAGTAACAATATTAAAATAAATATCTCCTATATAAACTATAAAAACTTTGTACTGATATGTTATAAAAATGTATAAAGAAATGGAGAGTCGAAGTTCAAATAAACCTATGCTGTCAACAAAGATGTTTATATTTATAACCCTTTTCGCGAGAACTCAAACGAACAGGGTATTCTTATATGTTATATACCATTCACAACACACTATGTAAGAAATTTAAAACTTAACTAAGTAACTAACCACCCCTCTACAGCCCCCTCCGCTTCCTTTCCGTGAGTTCGTATCTCCGACGGTGGTCTTTGTGTAGCTTTGACATCGCTACGTTGCATCTTGTGCCTTTGATAAATCTCCCCCAGCGCTGATACGTTATAACGCCAAAAACGAACTGTCTAACGCCCTTATTTCCCTTGAGCGCAGAGGCGATAATAAACCGCATCTGCTTCCCTGAGGCTGTGGCACTCGACTCTTACGTGTCAAGATGGCATCAGGGCCACTTGAAAGGCCAGACGAGACCCGTGCAGCGTTTGTCTGATTTACTCCGAGGTGATGTACTTGATAAAAGTAGTACCCCCTTGCGCCTGTTCCTAGAGCCGTTCCTCTCACCTATCTCTGGCACCATCCTCGGCCCGTTCCTCAGGAGAGGAGTGGGAGAGGTACATTATGGGTGAGGAGTAAAGATGTACGTTATGGGGGAGGAGCAAAGATGTACGTTATGTGTGAGGAGTAAAGGTGTATGTTACGTTTAGGGGGTGAGGAGTAAAGATGTACGTTATGGGTGAGGAGTAAAGATGTACGTTATGTGCGAGGAGTAAAGTTGTATGTTATGTTTAGGGGTGAGGAGTAAAGATGTACGTTATGGGTGAGGAGTGAGAGATATACGTTATGGGTGAGGAGTGAGAGATGTACGTCATGGGAAAGGAGTAAAGATGTACGTTATGGGTGAGGAATAAAGATGTACGTCATGGGAAAGGAGTAGAGATGTACGTTATGGATGAAGAGTAAAGATGTACGTTATGGGTAAAGAGTAGAGATGTACGTTATGGATGAAGAGTAAAGATGTACGTTATGGGTAAAGAGTAAAGATGTACGTTATGGGGGAGGAGTAAAGATGTACATTATGGGTGAGGAGTAAAGATGTACATTATGGGTGAGGAGTAAAGATGTACGTTATGGGTGAGGAGTAAAGATGTACATTATGGGTGAGGAGTAAAGATATACATTATGGGTGAGGAATGAAGACATTGTTTATGTTGGATGATTGTAACATCAACAACAACAAATGCAGCCGTTTCTTGTCCACTCCAGGGCAAAGGCCTCAGACATGTCTTGGTCATGTCTGACATTTACCAGTCTCCACATGGACTCCATGCTGGCCATTACAAATTGGTGATAGAGGGAGACTTTAGTATGGGTGGAAGTGACTAGTATAGCTTTGTTGATCATGGCGATACACAAACCCTTTCATCACGTTAAGGTATCCCCACTCAGAAAAGTATTATCAAACCACACTTTACATTACTCTTACTAATATTTAGCTAGCTAACTATCATCGTTCTCCTTTCACACACCTTTCCTTTTGGATGAAAAAGGTATTTAATAGTGTTTAGAGTGTAATGACAAAGCCATATGATAAGGTGTTTTTCTAATGAATGAGGAAAATTTCCATTGAATTAAGTATCTTGATTGTAAATATTTGTTAATAATTGAAATACTTTTAATTTTAATAATTTTAAATGATTTAAGTCCACTTACCACCTGCCCCATCAACTCCTTCCTCGGGAAATGGATAATATAACATTAAAGACGGATGTGAGTTGGATCATTTTTATTAGGTCAAGGTGATATATATGATTGATTGTTACCTCCGCCAACGAAGTTGGAAGGAGGTTTCGTTTTACCCCTGTTAGTGTGTTTGTTTGTGACCGGCTTCCTGGTCACAATTTTAATCGTAGAGTAATGAAACTTGCAGGGATTAACTGTTATGTAAAAATCTGGACATGATTAAATTTTGGAAGGTCAAGGTCAAAGGTCAAGTAAAATGTCCGATTTACGTAATCAGCAATAAGTTTGGACATCGTTGTCACAGAGACTTCAAACTTGGTTCATATTTGAATGTATGAAAATCCACGCCAATTAATACATATCAAGGTCAAAGGTCAAGGTCGAGTAAAAGGTCGAGAAATAAGCTGCCGTAGTGGAGGTCTGTCCTCAACTTAGTGCCTCTCTAGTTTTTTAATGTGATTTCCTTTAAACGTGTACCCGTACGTCTTTTAACCTCCAACCCGACAGTTTTGGGTCGTTCCATCATTATAATCCATCCAGGGTCAAATTTGATGTAGAAGATCGTGCGTGTCATGACTTCCAGCCTCTTTTCCCTGTCCATTACCGTGAAAACGAAGCGCGAAGATGACAGGAGATGTCGTCAGGTGAGAGAACAGGTGTTGGACGTGAGGATCTCGACGCCTAGATTATCACACGATCAAAAGGAGCCGATTGTCAGTCGATGAGGTGTGAATGGCCGCTTGTTAGTGGGTACTAGGAATTTTGCTAAATTTAACCATTGAGAAACTTTAATGTTTATGAGCATTTTGAGTTAGAATGGGAAAGCTAAACTTATCCTGTGCTCTGATAAACTTTTAAGGTTGTAATGATTATTTTGAGTTAGACTGGGAAATTAGCTAAACTTATCCTGTGCTCTGATAACTTTCATGTTTATAATGAGCATTTTGTGTTAGACTAGGAAATTAGCTAAACTTATCTTTTGCTCTGATAAACTTTTAAGTTTATAATGAGCATTTTGAGTTATACTAGGAAGTGTGCAAAATTTAACTTTTGCTCTGATAAACTTGAAATGGGTATTTTGAGTTAGACTAGAAAGTGTGCTAAAATTAACCTGTGTTCTGATAAACTTTAAAGTTTATAATGATCATTTTGTGTTGTTGGACTAAGAAATTAGCTAAACTTATCCTGTGCTCCTAAAAACTTTAAAAGTTTATAAGGATAATTTTGAGTTAGACTAGGGAATTTACTAAACTTATACTGTGCTCTGATAACTTTTTCAATTTTATAATGAGTATTTTGCGTTAGACTATAGTAAGTGTGCTAAATTTAACCTTTACTCTAATAAACTTTAAAGTTTATAATGATAATTTTTAGTTAGGAACACTACGAGAAAGTAGTTTCAATAGAGTGAATGATATCTATAGGTAGAGAATTATTTCGAGATGTCTATAATTTACTCATACGCTTCGTGGAAATATCCGGATGAATATGTTTTTATTGGTACTCAATATATACGCATCTTTAAAGGTCGCTCATGAATGGCAGAAGCAAGGGGCTATGACAATGCCCTAGAGACTATTATTATTATTACTATCCAAGCTACAACCCTAGTTGGAAAAGCAAGATGCTATAAGCCCAGGGGCTCCAACAGGGAAAAATAGCCCAGTGAGGAAAGGAAATAAGGAAATGAATAAATGAAGAGAACTAACCATATTATGATTAACGCCCAAGCTAGGATCAGGAAGGGCCAGGCAATGGCTGCTGATAACTCGGCAGGTAAACGTATAGGCTTTTCCAACCCCCTCCCCTATCCTTAGCTCCTAAAGACGGTGAGTTTGCGGACACTATAAGAAACTATCCAGCTTGAGCGGGACTCGAACCCTAATCTGGCAGATCGCCAGGCAGGGACGTATCCAATACACTTTTAAAAATTACCTGTAAAAAACGGTAAAAATTGTGGAATAAATGTTGCCAAACATTTACCGTTTTAAACGCGGATATATTGACGCAAAGGAGTGATATTACGGTTACTAACCCGTGAAAGATAATAACAATGTAGAATAAAAATTACGGTCGCCTGTATCTTACTGAAGTACGGTTGAGAACAATATATTTTTATGCAGAATTTTCGATTAGAATTAGTTTTTTTTTTTTTTTTTTTTTTTTTTTTTTTTTTTTTTTTTTTTTTTAAAGTGTACGCTAAATCAGACCCTTAATCTGACCTTGACATAAAGAATTTGTGTTTGTCAGCATTTTTCAGACATGAGCAACCTGGATTATATAATCTCCCAAATAGATTGGCATACCGCGTGCTGCTGTCTCAAGCTAATAATCCTCAAAGAGTCCGAACTTGTTTTCATGTTCCATTCGATGTTGCCTTTCTTTCTTCAACTTCTGTCGTTATAACAGATCCATCTCTCTGTGGCACCCTAGCACTACCAGCCAAACTCGGCTGAATCCCTCGTCAGGCTGGGAGGAGCGGAGAGAGGAAAGGTCCCCTTTTGTTCCTTCGCTTGATGTCGGCTAGGGAAGTGTCATGGTAAATAGATAGATTGATCTCTCTTTTAGATGGGTATATGCTTCTTCTTCTTTGCCTATTTCATTACTAATTCTATGAACGATTCTTACACCATAGCTACTCCATGAATTCATAGCTTTGTTACATACATACATATACCAAAGGCACTTCCCCCAATTTTGGGGGGTAGCCGACATCAACAATGAAACAAAACAAAAAAGGGGACCTCTACTCTCTACGTTCCTCCAGCCTAACCAGGGACTCAGCCGAGTTCAGCTGGTACTGCTAGGGTGCCACAGCCCAACCTCCCACATTATCCACCACAGATGAAGCTTCATAATGCTGAATCCCCTACTGCTGCTACCTCCGCGGTCATCTAAGGCACCGGAGGAAGCAGCAGGCCAAAACTAGAGTTCTGGGAGCAGTCACTCTCCCCCCAGCTCCATCTCTTTGATGATGTCTCACAGGATTTTTGTTAGCCTCATCTAAATATTCTCTCCGGTCATTCCTGGATTTTCTTTTGACTTCGCCATCAATACTGGAATATTTAGCATGCACTTCCTTGTAAATTTTGGATGTTTTGACGGAGAACTTCCGATTATAGCGTTTGGTTGTATTTTTTTTCCCTGTGCTTTATCTATAAGTCGAATGACTCATATTTTGTTGTTTGTGAGGAAACACTAAGAATATATTTTGGTCCCAAATAATCCTCAGCCATGTAGTCCTGGGTCTTCCAATTCTTCTAGTTCCTTGTGGAGTCCAGATCTCTCCTGGGGAGTGCAAGGAGCATGCCTAAACCATCTCCAGCTACCCCTCATCATGGTCTCATCCACATAGGGCACTCGAGTAATATCTCTTATATTTTCATTTTTAATTCTGTCCTGCCATTCAAATTCCAATATTCTTCCGAGGGCTTTGTTCTTAAATGTACTAAATCATTGTCATACCACGACGCATGTCCATACAGTAACCCCGATCTTACTAAACTGATATATAGCCTGATTTTTATAATATGTAATTTCAGGCGATTAGATTTCCGGATTTTACTTAACCTTGCCATTGTATGATTTGCTTTTTTTTTCAATCTTTCATTAAACTCAAATTCTGAAGAGATCATAGAGCTATAGTCCATTTCTTTTAGTGAGTCATATTTGCACCGACTCGCAACGGTACTCTTTTAGCTCGGAAAAGTTTCCTGGTCGCTGATTGGTTAGAATTATTTTGTCCAACCAATCACGATCAAGAAATTTTTCCGAGCTAAAAGGGCACCGCTGCGAGTCGGTGCAAATATGACTCGCTAAAAGAAATGGACTATAGTTACTAAATATTTCATTACTTCCTACTGACTGATGTATGTGTTTCTAAGTCTTAAGAGTTATTCGCACATCTGATCTCTTTCTTCCCAGCTTCAGTGAAGAAATACACTGTTAAAAATACGCATTAAAAAACGTTAAATGTCTGGCAACGTTTATTCCAGGATTTTTGCCGTTTTAAAAACGGATATATTGACGTAAAGGAGTGATGTTACGGTCACTAACCCGTAAAAGATAATAACAAAGTAAGGTGAAATAACGGTCGCCTCTATTTTACTGAAATACGGTTGAGAATAGTATATTTTTACGGAGAATTTCATATTATAGCTACGGTTTTTTCAAATAGAGTAAGTTGAAATTACTGTCGTCTATATTTTACTGAAATACGGCTGAGAATAGTATATTTTTGCGGAGAATTTCCAATTAAAATTACGGTTTTTCTAACAGAGTAAGTTAAAAATACGGTCGCCTGTATTTTACTGAAATACGGCTGAGAACAGTATATTTTTACGGAGAATTTCCGATTAAAGTTACGGTTTTTTTTCTGAGTAAGTTAAAATTACGGTCGTCTGTATTTTACTGAAATACAGTTGAGAATAGTATATTTTTGCGGAGAATTTCCGATTAAAATTACGGTTTTTTTTCCAACAGTAAGTAAAAATTACGGTCGTCTATATTTTACTGAAATACAGTTGAGAATTTCCGATTAAAATTACGGTTTTTCTAACAGAGTAAGCTAAAATTACGGTCGCCTGTATTTCACTGAAATACGGTTGAGACCAGTATATTTTTACGGAGAATTTCCGATTCAAATTACGGTCTTTCCTAACAGTGTACGTCTTCAGCATCGTCGTTCTTTGTTGAGATTCGTGCCGTCTTTCAGCACCAAGAGGATTACTCTTGATCGTGAAATCGGATCTCATGACTGGCCGATTCCCTCAGCCCATAGAGGCCTTTGTTCTGAATGAATTGCCTCTGAGCTGAAGTGCTGGCTTTAAGAGCATCAGGGATTTGCAAAAATGTTAGTGAGTTGCATAAAGCCATTTTTGAAAAGACTTAAGACACAGATTCTTGTCTTTTGTCTTGATGAAGGAAGAAATAGTAGTGGGTGAAATCCCTTTTTATAATTGAACATTTTCTAATTGATAAATTTTGTTAATTTTTTTTCATTTTATATAGGAACTCGGCTGAGTCCCGGGTTAGACTGGAGGAACGTAGAGAGTAGTCCCCTTTTTGTTTTGTTTCTTTGTTGATGTCGGCTACCCCCCAAAATTGGGGGAAGTGCCTTTGGTATATAGATGGATATAGGAAATATGTATTTTAATGTTACTGTTCTTAAAATATTTTATTTTCCCTTGTTTCATTTCCTCACAAGGCTATTTTCCTTGATGGAGCCCCTGGGCTTGTAGTATCTTGCTTTTCCAACTAGGATTGTAGCTTAGCTTCTAATGATGATGGCTTTTAGAGTATCAGGGATTAGCAAAAATGTTAGTGAGTTGCATAAAGCCATTTTTGAAAAAGGCATAAGACACAGAATCTTTTCTTTTGTCTTGATGAAGGAAGAAATAGTGGTGGAAAAAAATTCATTTTATAATTTAACATTTTCAAATTGATAAATTTTGTTAAATTTTTTATAGTTTATATAAGAAATATTGATTTTAATGTTACTGCTCTTAAAGTATTTTATTTTCCCTTGTTTCATTTCCTCACTGGGCTATTTTTCCCTGTTGGAGCCCCTGGGAATTTTTTTTTTATAATTTAACATTTTTTAATTGATAAATTTTGTTAATTTTTTTTTGTAGTTTATATAGGAAATATGTATTTTAATGTTACTGTTCTTAAAATATTGTATTTTCCCTTGTTTCATTTCCTCACTGGGCTATTTGTCCCTGTTGGAGCCTTTGGGCTTATAGCATCCTGATTTTCCAACTAGGATTGTAGCTTAGCTTGTAATGATGATGGCTTTTAGAGTATCAGGGATTAGCAAAAATTTTAGGGAGTTGCGTAAAGCCATTTTTGTAAAGACTTAAGACACAGATTCTTGTCTTTTGTCTTGATGAAGGAAGAAATAGTAGTGGAAAAATTTCTTTTTATAATTTAAAATTTTCTAATTGATAAATTTTGTTAAAGTTTTTTTTATAGTTTATATAGGAAATATGTATTTTAATGTTACTGTTCTTAAAATATTTTATTTTCCCTTGTTTCATTTCCTCACTGGGCTATTTGTCCCTGTTGGAGCTTTTGGGTTTATAGCATCCTGCTTTTCCAACTAGGGTTGTAGCTTAGCCAAGTACACTATCCTATCTAATTTCTCTTCCTCTTGTTTTGTTCAAGTTTTTCTTGTTTATTTTATAAATATTTGTTGTGTTGTTGCTGTTCTTAAAATATCCTATTTTTCCTTGTTTCCTTTCCTCGCTGGGCTATTTTCCCTGTTGGAGCCCTTGGGCTTATAGCATCTTGCTATTCCAACTAGGGTTGTAGCATATCTTCTTCTTCTTCTTCTTCTTCTTCTTCTTCTAATAATAATAATAATAATAATAATAATAGATGTTGAGCTCAGTAATGGATTCGTGTAAATGTTCACAACGTCGATTGTAACGTGTTATGATTGCTATGCCACCGAAACTCGAAACCTCTAGTTGTGATAACACTTCGATGATGATAAAGATAAGAGACATTATTGGATTGAATCGTGAATTTTTTTTTTTCGGTTATCTTTGCATTTGTTTACTTCGGACGACGTATCAGGTGTGAGTGACTCAGTGAAGAGGGATAAGATGACGTTAGATTTTTTTTCAACGTCATGGTAATGTAAAGTATATTACTCATAATTAGCATTTTATGGAGGTAATACCATTTTTTCTTCTTTGCTTTTTTAATTAGTATTTAATGAAGATATTTAAATTTTTTCTCCTTGGCTTATGTAATTAGCATTTAATTATATTTATTAAAGATACTTTATGTTCTTTGCTTATGTAATTAGTATTTAATTAATATATTTATTAAAGATACTTTATGCTCTTTGCTTATGTGATTAGCATTTGATTAATATATTTATAAAATATACTTTATGCTCTTTGCCTATGTAATTAGCATTTGATTAATATATTTATTAAAGGTACTTCATGCTCTTTGCTTATAAAATCAGCATTTAATTAATATATTTATTAATGATACTTTATTCTCTTTGCTTATGTAGTTAGCATTTAATTAATATATTTGTAAAATATACTTTATGCTAGTATCATCTCATTCAATCTGGGCAAGTATATATATATATATATATATATATATATATATATATATATATATATATATATATATATATATATATATATATATATATATATATAAGAGAGAGAGAGAGAGAGAGAGAGAGAGAGAGAGAGAGAGAGAGAGAGAGAGAGAGAGAGAGAGAGAGAGAGCATATCATCACTTCAGTACCATATACTTCACATTTTCTTCAATAAACCTCAATTATATCATTTCCCGTTATTGGGTATCCCGAGCTGTTATGTAAAAAGTTTATTCAGCTGAGATCACCGAGTGAAGGGGAGATTATTAGATCAAGTTGTATTACAGAATACAGTGGTGTAATCTCATTTATTTGAGAGAGAGAGAGAGAGAGAGAGAGAGAGAGAGAGAGAGAGAGAGAGAGAGAGAGAGGAGAGAGAGAGAGAGAGAGGAGAGAGAGTCTAAATACGTCTTCATATAAAGTTTTTTTCATACTTCTTTTAATGTATGAAATTAAATGATTTTTTTTCACTGGAGAGAGAGAGAGAGAGAGAGAGAGAGAGAGAGAGAGAGAGAGAGAGAGAGAGAGAGAGAGAGAGAGAGAGAGAGAGAGAGAGAGAGAGAGATCTAAATACGTCTTCATATAAAGCTTTTTTCATACTTCTTTTAATGTATGAAATTAAATGAATTATTTTCACTGGAGAGAGAGAGAGAGAGAGAGAGAGAGAGAGAGAGAGAGAGAGAGAGAGAGAGAGAGAGAGAGAGAGAGAGAGAGAGAGAGAGAGAGAGAGGGGGGGGTTGTCTAAATACATCTTCATATAAATTTTTTTATTATACTTTTTTCAATGTATGAAATTAATACATTTTGTTCCACTGTACTCTACTCGAGATAACTACGAGCTCTAAATTGTTATCTCTTTTAATCCCATCCTGCGTGTGTGTGTGTTTGTGTGTGTGTCGATATCTTGTCTTTAATGAAAAGACCAAACAATGTTTGTTTCTTAATTTTTCTACTCGTTATATAATTCATTCGTGAAGAATAAAATGCTACGTAAGACAATCTAGATCACGATTACCATCTTATGGCTTCCGAAGCTACAAAAGTTGTTTAACCGAACGCTAAAACGATGCCAGTGACATTGACCATACGAAGTTTGATGTCCATTGTACTGGAAATGTACTTGTGGTGGCCTATTTGGTAACGTCCCTGACTGGTGATCGACAGAGTGGAGTTCGAGTCCCGCTCAAACTCGTTAGTTCATTTAGAGGTTGAAACCTCACCATCCTTGTGAGCTAAGGATTTAGGGTTTGGGGGAGCTTGTAGGTCTATCTGAGGAGTCATCAGCAGCCATTGCCTGGCCCTCCATGGACCTAGCTTGGATGGAGAGGGGCTTGGGAGCTGATCATATGACAGTATATATATGGTCAGTCTCTAGGGCATTGTCCTGCTTGATAGGGCATTGTCTCTGTCCCTTGCCTTTGTCGTTATTATTATTATTATTATTATTATTAGTATTATTATTACTTGCTAAGCTACAACCCTAGTTGAAAAAGCAGGATGCTATAAGTCCAGGGGCTCCAACAGGGAAAATAGCCCAGTGAGGAAAGGAAAAAGGGAAAAATAAAATATTTTAAGAAAAAGCTGAAAAAGAAAAAGAAGAGAAATAATATTTTTGATGGTATTAAAAAAAAGAATAATAATAATATTTTAATGGGTATTTAAGATGATTACAGATGATTACTTCAACAAGACATTTTTCAATCTCACAGATGTTTAAGGTCGATGGTTGTCAAGTGTCAGGGCTATGATTCTCGATCCATTTCTTTTAAACTTGTTTGATTAATTGATTGATTTTGAGTTTTCTGGCATCTTGATATACTTGTTTGACCAATATTTTCGTATTCTTATGCGTGAATATTTGCCATTTTGTTAAGAAAAACCTGCCAAATAGGATTATATACATTAAATGTGTGTATATATATATATATATGTGTGTGTGTGTGTGTGTTTATATATATATATATATATTCGTATATATACGTATATATATATATATATATAAATATATATATATATATATATATAATGTATGTACAGTATATACTGTATAGCCTATGTATATATGTATATATGTCTTTGGGTATATACTGTATGTGCATAAACCTATTTCTGATCACTAAATCATTAATGTACTCCTTATTTTCTAACAAATATCTCCCAAGCGTTGGACGACAATGCAGGTAAAACTTACGCTCTGATATCACAAGATCATAATATAAACTCTTGATGTAATTCCCATCTTATCAGCCTTACCTGTCCCTCACCATAACTTTTATCTCCGCGAATTATCACTGTTTGTGTGTGCGTACGTGCATGTTTGTTTACCATAGCGATAAGCAAAGAGGAGAGAAGAGAGAGAGAGAGAGAGAGAGAGAGAGAGAGAGAGATTTCATGAAGTAGCAGTGGCAGAGAGACAGACGCCTTGAAGTAAAACTGATAGAGAAACCTTGAAGTACCTCATATATATATATGTGTATATATATATATATATATATATGTGTGTGTGTGTATATATATATATATATATATATAAAGAGAGAGAGAGAGAGAGAGAGAGAGAGAGAGAGAGACTCTCGCCTAGGTAAGTATCCAGTAATGCTCGAATGCCCACGGTGCATATATATCCAGCCAATGCCCTCTCGCGCAGTCGTGACTGTGGGTAGTCAGGCGTGCGAATGCAAAGGTAGTTCCGTGCCAACTGTACGACTTCGAAAGCAAGGTGATTTACAAGCGAGTGCCTGGAGTAAACACACCTTGCAAGTCCGTCAGGGGCCGATGTTTCTCGTCCCAAGCTCGAAGAAGAGGTTGAAGTAAGCACTTGGAAAATAGTGCCACGGTTCTTTGTTAAGTTGGAGCAAATGCTTTTTTGTTGACCAGGCGGACATGAGTCTTTTTATAGTTTATTTATGACATATTTGTTTTTGATGTTGTTAATAGTTTATATATGACATGTCTGTTTTGACGTTGTTACTTATTTTAGAATGATTTATTGTTAATTTGTTCTCTTCATTTATTTATTTCCTTATTTCCTTTCCTCAGTGGGCTATTTTTCCCTGTTGGGGCCCCTGGGCTTGTAGCATCTTGCTTTTCCAACTAGGGTTGTAGCTTGGATACTACTACTAATAATAATAATTATGTTCTTGTGGAGTTGATATATTAGTTATAAAGAGTGAGTTCGAGAAGATCTCATATTATTATTATTATTATTATTATTATTATTACTTGCTAAACTATAACCCCATTTGGTAAAGCATGATGCCATAAGCCCAAGGGCTTCAACAGGGAAAAATAAGTACAGTGAGGAAAGGAAACAAGGAAATAGATAAACTACAAGAGGAGTAATAACAATCAAAATAAAACATTTTATGATCTTTAACAGTATTAAATTAGATCTATCATATATAAAGTATAAAAACTTCATAAAAACAAGAGGAAGAGAAACAAGATAGAAATAGCGTGCTCGAGTGTACCCTCAAGCTGTGTTCAGTGCTAAGACGGACGATTGGCAATATGTTGTGATATGTTATGACTCCAAAAGATCTTCTGTCAGGAAAGAATATTTGATTGTACTAGCTTACATTTAAAGTAGATTGTAGGTCATTGAAAGAAGGGGTCTTTTATAAGTGCTGATATTTCATTTATATTGGGGATCACTCCAGAGGTGTGAGGTTTCGTTCACACGAACAAAAGAGAAGTTTGCGAACCGAAGTTCCCCCGTCCCCTTGAGCCAGTGAACAAGCTGCCCATCCAGGGGCCCAAGCCAGACCAGTCAGGCCGACCCCGACCCGGCTGTTTCTAAAATTCTGGCTCAGTGTGCGAGTGCCCGTCGTGCTGTGAGGATGTGTGCGCGCTCTAGGACGGGATGACTTAATTGACACCTGAAGGCTTATTTGTGGCATTATCCGATAACTTTTGAGGCTTAATTATCCAAAGGAATTGTGAGTTTCGACGATAAGTGATGTGAAGTGCTCGGAATTCGTGCCTTTTATTGCAGCCGGGCAGTGACAGGTGATTGTTGCAAGTGAATGTGTTATCATGTGCGCTTGTTTACTTCCAGAGGTGGAGTTGAAATTACCTGTTGGTTAATGTTATGATGTAAGATAACATTTTAATGTGCTATATCTCACAGCGTTTTTATGTCATGGGGATTTTTTTATGGTGATTGCAAGTAAGGGAAGGCTAGTCGGCCTCTTAGGAAAATAAAAAGACCTTTAAAAATCACATTTGTTCATTGGTCTCATTGATGACTTTTTAATGTGTAGAAGGTCGTGCTAAGGTTAGGTAGCCCGTGAAAGGTTCAATTTGTGAACTGTCCATTTACTGGAACAAAGTCGTCATTATCTGTTTTATGTACAAAATCCTGAATAGGCTTTGTATGTGTACATTTTAAAGTATAGCAACCAATTGTGAACAAAATCGTGATTATTTGCTTGTTTGATATGGACAAAATCCTTAATAGGCTGTAACATTCTTTAATCATCATACATTTTGAAGTATAGCAACCAAATGTGAAAACATTTATTTATTACTGTCTTTAAACATGGATTGTTTAAACTTGCCCTAACCGAACATTATATCGACACGTTGATTTTAAAATGAATTCAAACAGAATTCTAGCCACGAAATAATGGTTATGCTTTGAGCAGTAGCATTGCTAGTTTATATAAGAGTTTATGTCACAGTTTTGATGCATATACTTATGTATTTTACTATAGTTTTGATTCTAGTTTTATGATTATTATTATGTTTGGTCTTTGGATTACTTCAGTTAGATTAAAAGCGCTTTTTCATGTATTATTATTATTATTATTACTGTCCAAGCTACAACCCTAGTTGGAAAAGCAGTATGCTATAAGCCCAGGGGCTCCAACAGGGAAAAATAGCCCAATGAGGAAAGGAAATAAATCAATGAAGAGAATAAATTAACAATAAATCAATCTAAAAAAAAGTAACAGCATCCAAACAGATATGTCATATATAAACTATTAACAATTTAAAAAACAAAAAAGACATATACAAACTATAAAAAGACTCATGTCCGCCTGGTCAACAAAAAAGCATTTGCTCCAACTTTGAACTTTTGAAGTTCTACTGATTCAACTACCCGATTAGGAAGATCATTCCTCAACTTGGTAACAGCTGGAATAAAACTTCCAGAGTACAGAGTAGTATTGTATAGGTAACATCAAATAGATCGAAATTACCCAAAAAGATTCTCTTTGGCCAAAAGTAATCTAAGCCTCCCTTTATATCAGTTACTTTACTGACTCTAGTCCTTGATATTGATATGATTTACTAGTGGTGATTGCTATTAAGCCGAATCTGATTCCCGTTTTGGTGGAGCTGCTTAAGTAAGAGTTTTTTTTTTTTCATATACCTTGTTTTCTGGCTTACAAAAAGGAAAAACTATCATATTTTTTTTTTTGCATTTTTTTTTTTTTTGCATTTTTATATGCACAGAGGAATATACCTCATTGAATTAATAGATTAATTCTCTACTATATATTCTAATAAATACTCTGGCTTTCAAAAAGGAAAAAGTATCAACTTTTTTTTATATGCACAGACAAATATACCTCATTGAATTAATAGATTAATTCTGTACTAAATATTCTAATCAATGCTCTGGCTTTCAAAAAGGCAAAGGTATCAACTTTTTTTTTTTTTGCATTTTTATATGCACAGACAAATATACCTCATTGAATTAATAGATTAATCCTGTACTAAATATTTTAATAAATACTCTGGCTTTCAAATAGGCAAAGGTTTCCACTTTTTTTTTTTTTTTTTTGCATTTTCATATGCACAGACGAATATATACCTCATTGAATTAATAGATTAATTCTGTACTTAATATTCCAATAAATACTCTAGCGCTCAAAAAGGCAAAGGTATACACTTTTTTTTTTTTTGCATTTTTATATGCACAGACTAATATACCTCATTGAATTAATAGATTAACTCTACTAAATATTTTAATAAATACTCTGGCTTACAAAAAGGCAAAAGTATCAACTTTTTTTTTTTGCATTTTTATATGCACAGACGAATATGCCTCATTGAAATAATAGATTAATTGTGTACTAAATATTCTAATAAATACTCTGGCTTTCAAAAAGGCAAAGGTTTCAACTTTTTTTTTTTTTTTTTTTGCACAGACGAATATACCTCATTGAATTAATAGATTAATTCTGTATTAAATATTTTAATAAATACTCTGGCTTTCAAAAAGGAAAAAGTATCAACTTTTTTTTTTTTGCATTTTTATATGCACAGACGAATATACCTCATTGAATTGATAGATTAATTCTGTACTAAATATTCTAATGAATACTCTGGCTTTCAAAAAGGCAAAGGTTTCAACTTTTTTTTTTTTGCATTTTCATATGCACAGACGAATATAGTTCACTAAATTAATAGATTAATTCTGTACTAAATATTCTAATTAATACTCTGGCTTTCAAAAATGCAAAGGTATCCACTTTTTTTTTTTTTTTTTGCATTTTGGCTTACAAAAAGGAAAAAGTATCAATTTTTTTTTTAATGCACAGACGAATATAGCTCACTAAATTAATATATTAATGCTGTACTTAATATTCTAATAAATACTCTGGCTTTTAAAAAGGCAAAAGTATCAACCTTTTTTTTCTTTTTTCTTTTTTTTTTTTTGCATACACAGACGAATATACCTCATTGAAATAATAAATTAATTCTCTACCAAATATTTTGATGATTAATGTTGAAACTTTTTTGCGAATAAAAATCCATCATTTTATGAGCTAAAGGAGGTTACTGTCCTACTCTGGCTTATAAAAAGGAAGAAGTATCAAATTTTCTGGCTTAATAACAGGAAAAAGTATATATATTTTTTTTTGCATACACAGACGAATAAAGCTCATTGAATTAGTAGATTAATTCTCTACCAAATATTCTAATAGATTCCTTATTATATGAGCTAAAAGAGATTAATATCTTACTCTGACTGATAAAAAGGAAGAAAGTATAATTTTTATTTATTATTTTACTAGCACCCATTGAATTAACAGATTAATTCTCTGCCATTTATTTTGATAATTAATATTTGAACTTTTTTTGCGAATAAAGATCCATTACTGAGTTATGTCACGAACTTAAAAAAAAAAAAAAAAGAGAGAGAAAAATTAATAAACTCAAAGTTCAAGGGACACCCTTTCATAAATGCTTCTCGTTTTTCAAGTTAGGCTTATTTCTCTTTAACTCATATTCCCCAATCTCCAAAAACTTGCTTCCCTGCGATGTTCTCTAATCTTCTAACTGTAATTCCGGACATTTCTTAAAGGATTAGTGTCTTAGTTGTGATTTCTGCTGTGACTTGTGCTTAAAAGTGTACTCTTGTTTTATTGGTTTGTATTTTTGTTTTTTATTTGATTATTAATAGTGATTTTCTTGTGATGTGATGGTAATCAATTAATTTTGAACTCATATCGGAAGAAATGCAATTATTATTAATAACTATTATTATTATTATTATTATTAAATGCTAAGCTACAACCCTAGTTGGAAAAGCAGGATGCTATAAGCCCAGGGGCCCCAACAGGGAAAATAGCTCAGTGAGGAAAGGAAACAAGGAAAAATAAAATATTTTAAGAAAAGTAACAACCTTAAAATAAATATTTCCTATATAAACAAAAAAAACTTCAACAAAACAAGAGAAAGAGAAACTAGATACAAGTGTACCTGAGTGTACCCTCAAGCAAGAGAACTCTAACCCAAGACAGTGGAAGGCCATGGTACAGAGGCTATAGCACTACCCAACTGAACTATTATTACTATTGTCATTTACTGAACTATTATTATTGATATTATTTACTGAAATAATTATTATTAATAGTAATAGTATTATTTACTGAACTATTATTATTATTAGTATTATTATTTACTGAAATAATTATTATTGATAGTAGTAGTATTGACTGAACTATTGTTATTTTATTATTATTATTTTTGGAACTACTATTATTATTATTTGTTAACTATTATTATTTACTGAACTAATTAATATTATTATTTACTGAACTAATTATTATTATTATTATTCACTGACCTCGAAGCTAGACTGGTTAAATTCTCTTGCTTATTTATATTGATCTGAACAAAAATTATTTACTTTGAGAAGCTCTATTTATTTAAACAATTTGTAGTATCATTTATTTTGCACATTTTGTATTATTTTTTTTTACACAATTTGTATTATAATTTATTTTACACAATTTGTATTATAATTTATTTTACACAATTTGTATTATAATTTTTTTTTTCCTTTTACACAATTTGTTTTATCATTATTTTTCCTTTTACACAATTTGTATTATCATTAATCAAATCAGTTACAACTAATATGGCAAAAGCAACTTACAAGAATATAAGAACTCTCGTGGTCTGATGAAACTGTTCAAATGTTAGATAAAAAGAGATACCATCTTGGTAGGAAAGTGCTTTCCTTGTATGACAAAGTGATAGGAGAAAATTCCTTAGGTGTTTCATGGAATTGACATTCTCTCTCTCTCTCTCTCTCTCTCTCTCTCTCTCAATACAGGCGTCAGTAAATTTAGTCTAGGGTATATCCCAATACTTTCCTAAACTTTGTTCCTTAGTAAAATCTCTCTCTCTCTCTCTCTCTCTCTCTCTCTCTCTCAATGCTGACGTCAGTAAATTTAGTCTCGGGTATATCCCAATACTGTCCTATACTTTGTTCCTTGGTAAAATCTCTCTCTCTCTCTCTCTCTCTCTCTCTCTCTCTCTTAAGATCATCTGCTTGATTTATTGCGTCATATGTGTTGACAGGTGTATGCCTCATTTCCAATTTGGTTGCATAAATGAATGTGTGCCTTTTTCTGTTGTGTGGTCTTCAAACGTTTTATATATATATATATATATATATAGACACACACACACACAAACAACAACAAGAAATACAGTCGTTTCTTTGTTCCTAGTCCCCTGCTGGACAAATGCCTCAGACATGTCAATTCATGTAAGGGGTTTGGCCAGTTTTCATCACCACGCGGGCAAGTGCGGATTGGTGATCTTGGAAGATGTTTGTTTGATCGCTCATAGCAAACCAACCTAGTATGGGTGGCCCTGACTAGTACAGGTTTGCTGATCATGGCGATACAGAAATCGTTTCACCATGTTAAGGTATTCCCACTCAGAAAGGGATATATACTGTGTGTGTATATATATATATATATATATATGTATGTATGTATATATATGTATATATATAGTGTATGTATATAATTTATATATATATATATATATAGTTAGTATATATACTGTGTATATATATACTGTATATATATATATATATATAGTTAGTATATATACTGCGTATATATATAATTTATATATATAGTGTATATATATAATTTATATATATATATATATATAGTTAGTATATATATACTGTGTATATATATAATTTATATATATATATGTATATATATATATATTATATATATACATATACATATATATACTATAAGACCCTTCTAACTTTTAATGACCTGACGTTTGCCGAGAGTAATTAAGCACTTGAGAAGACACAACAACATTAACTTTTTGATGCGTCATTAAATGATTAATTATAGATAGACTGTCGAGTAATTGACTCTGATGAACTCGCTATTAATTAGTGATTAGCAGGACTAATATCAGATTTATCTTCATGTCCGAACATTACAAAAAAGCAAGGTGTCAAAAACCAGACGTTAAGGAATCATTTCATGAAAGGGTTTTCTGGTAGGTTGCGTGCAATGTCTGATGATGAAATTTAGGCATTGTTATTATTATTGTTATTAAAATTGTTATCATCAATTGATTTAGTGATAGTAATAGTGTAGCTTTTTGCTTTAAGATAATGGTTAAATTTTGGATACGTTTAGTGTTCGAAAGATGAGTGTTGAACCTGGGTGGTGTTATGTTTTAATCCCCCCCCCCTCTCTCTCTCTCTCTCTCTCTCTCTCTCTCTCTCTCTTGTTAGTAATGGTGTAACTTTTTGCTTAAAGATAATGGTTAGATTTTGGATACGTTTATTGTTCGAAAGATGAGTGTTGAACCTGGTTGGTGTTATATTTTAATCCTCTCTCTCTCTCTCTCTCTCTCTCTCTCTCTCTCTTTACACACACACATATATATATATATATATATGTGTGTGTGTGTGTGTATTACTTTTCGGTAACGCTCAGCTCACCCCATCCCTCGGGTAAGAGTGAGATGAAATAGTCATACCCTGGTGAGAGGGGGGTTGCGGGCGCGCATATTTATCTAAATACTTTGCTGCTAATGTTGTTGGGTCGCGTACACTAATATATCATCCTCATCATCAGCTGTTACTAGCCCACTGCAGAACAAAGGACTCAGACATTATTTATATATATATATATATATATGTGTGTGTGTGTGTGCGTAAAAATCACAGGAAAACGTGATGCTCAGATGCAGAAGAACCACGGAAAATGAAAATACGAAATATACGATTAAGTGATCACGAAACTAGTCAGGACTTAATCGTATATTTCGTATTTTCATTTTCCCTGTGGTTCTTCTGCGCATATATATATATATATATATATAATATCGTATCGTATCCAAGACAACAACAAAGAAGGGGCTTGGAGGATTAAGAAGGACTTCCTTTGCCATGAAATCTTTCTTGATCTTTCCCCTTTTTTCATATTGACTATTAATTAGGGCGTGGCGAAGATCTGACCTATTTCGCAGGCAGAAGACTTTCACTGCATGAGGACTTAACCTATTGAAACATTTAAGTTGAGAAAGAGGTAAGCCCTTGGTTATCTTAATTGCAAGGTATGGGTTTTCCCTCGTCCGAAATTGTAATTCTTGACCATATGACCTTGTGTGTTATGATTACTGTTATTGTTACTAGCTAAGCTACAACCCTAGTTGGAAAAGCAAGATGCTATAAGCCAAAGGGCTCCAACAGGTAAAAATAGCCAAGTGAAGAAAGGAATTAGATAAACTATATGAGAAACCATATGACCCTGTGTGTTATTGTTACTAGCTAAGCTACAACCCTAGTTGAAAAAGCAAGATGTTATAAGCCTAAGGGCTCCAACAGGGAAAAATAGCCCAGTGAGGAAAAGAAATAGATAAACGATGTGAGAAATAATGACCAATTATAATAAAATATTTTGAAAACAGTAGCATCAAAACAGATATCTAAACTATAAGTAGGCTTATGTTAGTCTGTTCAACATATAAACATTTGCTGCAAGTCTGAATTTTTGAAGTTCTACTGATTCAACTACCCGATTAGAAAGATCATTCCACAACTTGGTCACAGCTGGAATAAAACTTCTAGAATACTGTTGTGTTGCGTTTGATAGATTTTGAATTGTAAATTATATCTTTCGCTTTGTTTAATCATTTCCAGATTTTTTTATAACAGTCAATCCTTGCAAGTTTCATTTCTAAAATTATGGCCAGGATGTTGTTTACAAACAAACACAAACAGGGGCGAAAACATAACCTGCTTCCAACTTCGTAGGCGAAGGTGAATATAATTAGTTTTTGAGCAAAAGTTTATTCGCTTGTAGGTCAATAGACTTGAGAAATGTGCCCAATTCTTGTCGTGAGTATGCAGATCTCAAGGTCAACCTCGTCTTCAGGGAAGTCCTTGGAATAATATTTGACAATGACGTTTCGATTTACTGTGTCCGGCCGTGTGTGGTAATCACCTGTGTGCATGCAATTAGTCTCCTCGGTACTGTTGCTTACGCGAGGAATACTAATCTCTGTTTACTGATTTTTGTTTTAGAATTATCAGAATATGGGAATGTTTTATTTTGACTTGATTGAATTTGGAGTTTTTATGAAATTTTTGTTTCAGAATATGGAAATATTTTATTTTGACTTCATTGAATTTGAAGGACTTTTTTTTTTTTTGAAATTTTGTTTTTAGAATGATCAGAAAATGGAAATATTTTGTTTTGACTTCATTGGATTTGGGAGAGCTATATAAAATTATTGTTTTAGAATTATCATCGTATGGAAATATATTATTTTGACTTAATTGAATAGGGAGAGCTTTAGAAATTTTGTTTCAGAATGATCAGAATATGGAATATTTTATTTCGACTTAATGGAAATTGGGTAAGCTTTGGTAATTAGCCTAAAATTAGCGAGAATATGGAATTATTTTATTTTGACTGAATTGAATTTGGGTGAGCTTTAATAATTAGCCTAATTGAATTTGGGTGAGCTTTAATAATTAGCCTTTAATAGGTGAGATGGAAATTGATTGATTACAGGTATATGTTAACATTATTAGAATGTAAATGATAAGTCAGTCTTTCATATTCAGATTTTGTATCTAAGAAATAAAAGCTAAGTTTTGTCTTATATATTTTTTATATATTTAGGCTATGTAGGTTTTCCCGTATACAAAACATAAGTCAAGAGTTTATCTCTTAAGGAATTGATAAATCAGCCAGTTTTAATTATCATTACCTCCGCCGACGAAGTTGGGAGGAGGTTATGTTTGAGTTTATCTCTTAAGGAATTGATAAATCAGCCAGTTTTTAATTATCATTACATCCCCCGACGAAGTTGGGAGGAGGTTATGTTTGTGTTTTTGTTAGTGTGTTGTTTGTGAACAGCTTCCTGGGATTAATTTTTATGCTGTGACATGGAAGTGCTTCGAATTTTGTTGAAAGTCATAAGCCAAAGGTCAAGGTCGAACAAAAGGTCGGACCGAAAAATATGCTTACAATCTAAATTGATTCTGGGAAAGGCAAGCTGGTCTCAAGAAATAAGCTGCGGTGACGGAGATCTTCACTCTTAGATTGCTTTTTTAGTTATGACCATAAGTAAGAATGTAAAATAAAGTTGAAATCTAAAAAAAATGATGTATCAGCCAATTGGAAATTATCATTCGATCTAAATTGATTCTGGGAAAGGCAAGCTGGTCTCGAGAAATAAGCTGCGGTGACGGAGGTCTTCACTCTTAGATTGCTTTTTTTAGTTATGACCATAAGTAAGAATGTAAAATAAAGTTGAAATCTAAAAAAAAATGACGAATCAGCCAATTGGACTTATTATTCGATCTAAATTGATTCTGGGAAAAGCAAGCTGGTCTCGAGAAATAAACTGCGGTGACGGAGGTCTTCACTCTTAGATTGCCTTTTTTAGTTATGACCATAAGTAAGAATGTAAAATAAAATTGAATTTAAAAAAAAAATTGATGGATCAGCTGTGGTGACGGAGGTCTTCACTCTTAGATTGCTATTTTTTAGTTATGACCATAAGTAAG
>NC_090729.1:190250306-190262806 GCF_036898095.1 Palaemon carinicauda | reverse complement strand
GCTGCTACTATTTCTTACTGATGTTTTCTTTATCCTTTGAAACTTTCTTTAAAGAAAGTGTTCTAGGATTTGTCTCATGTATTGAGAGCCTAACGCAAAGAACTCAGGGAGAAAGCGAGAATTTCAGTTTTTCAATTACTGTTACTTTGAGATCGTATTGTTTTATGTTGATACGTTTGCATATAAACGATTCTTTTCATCAGTAAACGAACTTCAAGGATTGTATATTCCACCTCGTTGAATAATCAAGAGTACGTACGAATGTATTATCAGGTTCACCTTTCTCTCCGTGCGCCTTCAAGCGATCGAAGAGAACGGCCCATTGGGTGTTGCTATCAACCTCTGGATCTAGCCAGGTGGGATTCAGAGCCCCCAGGTGTTCTTTGGCAAGGGCATTCTATCTGTTAAGTGTTGGTACTTCATTGAGGGTTTCTTAGAAATAAACCCTTTTTTTTTAGGGTTCTGTTAGCTTGCTAGAGTCTGTAATCTTGAAGGGAAAGGGTGTGTGAAGTACATCTTAAAAGCGTTTTAATGTTTGGGGGTGTTACTGGCTGTTCGTGAGAACGGTCTGTAATAGGACCAGATGCTGGGTTAGTATCGTAAGATCTGTTAGAATAATTAAACAGTTGGAATAGCCCTTATGGATATCGTAAGAGTATATATATATATATATATATATATTATATATATATATATATATATATATAGTAAATAATCAATCTGGGAAATTTTTATACATTCCAATATTTAGCCATACATTAAGAAATATATATATATATATATATATATATAAAATTTATGTGTGTGTGTTTGTGTATGCATCCCTCCAAAAAACAGTCTCTCCATAGTGATAAAATATCCAAAACCAGTCCAGTCCATTAAGAAATGCGTATAATACATTGATTCATATAAACATTGAACGTACCAGACAAATTTCAATTGGAAAATATGAATGTTGCTAATATCTATCTGGTGGGTTTATATTTTTCCTTTCACTTGCAATGCAGAATACGTTAAAAGCAACTAACTTTCCCCCGTAAGTTGATCTGAAGATATTACTTATGTTTGGTGTGTGCTTTGTTTTCTCAGCAGTTCTTGGCAGTAAACGACGTTAACTAGTATTTGTGCTTTGGGTATTAATTCGTGGCCACTGTAGAGAATAATAAATCAGAGATTTTTTACTGCATGATTCTGAGTGTTGCATTCGCTGCTCACTGGCTAATTTATTTTATGGTCTTTCTAGTTTTAGTTCGACACATTAGGTTCGTTAGTGTGGTGTTGAGGCGGATAGTTAGAAAAGGAATTAATTAAGTATTTAAATTTGTTTTTCTCAAAGTTTCCTAAGTAGGAAATAACCAGTGAGTTGATTGGAAAGTGTTCAGTTATTCTGTACTTGTTATGATTAAACTTGACTCACATCGGCTATTGCATTTTTGTATCTTAGTGTATTTTTTCGTTGCCTACATCATGATTAAAAAGTCTCGTTACTTTTTTTATGCTTATAAGCAATTAGTTTTGCAAGAGAGTTCATTGCATTTTTGTTTCTTAGTGTATTTTAGCATTGCCTACATCATGATTAAAAAGTCTCGTTACTTTTTTAGGCTTATAAGCAATTAGTTTTGCTAGAGTATTCATTGCATTTTTGTATCTTAGTGTATTTTAGCATTGCCTATATCATGATTAAAAAGTCTCGTTACTTTTTTAGGCTTATAAGCAATTAGTTTTGTTAGAGAGTTCATTGCATTTTTGTATCTTAGTGTATTTTAGCATTGCCTACATCATGATTAAAAAGTCTCGTTACTTTTTTAGGCTTATAAGTAATTAGTTTTGTTAAGAGTTCATTGCATTTTTGTATCTTAGTGTATTTTAGCATTGCCTATATCATGATTAAAAAGTCTCGTTACTTTTTTAGGCTTATAAGCAATTAGTTTTGTTAGAGAGTTCATTGCATTTTTGTATCTTAGTGTATTTTAGCATTGCCTACATCATGATTAAAAAGTCTCGTTACTTTTTTATGCTTATAAGCAATTAGTTTTGCTAGAGTGTTCATTGCATTTTTGTATCTTAGTGTATTTTAGCATTGCCTACATCATGATTAAAAAGTCTCGTTACTTTTTTATGCTTATAAGCAATTAGTTTTGCTAGAGAGTTCATTGCATTTTTGTATCTTAGTGTATTTTTGCCTTGCCTACATCGTGATTAAAAAGTCTCGTTACTGTTTTATGCTTATAAGCAATTAGTTTTGCTAGAGAGTTCGTTGCATTTTTGTATCTTAGTGTATTTTAGCATTGCCTACATCATGATTAAAAAGTCGCGTTACTTTTTTATACTTATAAGCAATTAGTTTTGCAAGAGTGTTCATTGCATTTTTGTATCTTAGTGTATTTTAGCATTGCCTACATCATGATTAAAAAGTCTCGTTACTTGTTTATAGTTATAAGCAATTGGTTTTACAAGAAAGTTTATTGCATTTTTTGTATCTTAGTGTATTTTAGCATCGCCTACATCATGATTAAAAAGTCTCGTTACTTTTTTATGCTTATAAGCAATTAGTTTTGCAGGAGTTCATCCACACTTGAGAGATTGGGAGCAATCCGTGTAAGAATGCTTTATTCGTTTTTACAATCATTGTTGTGTTAGCAATGTGATGAGTAAACTGCCCAGTATATACTATAAGAAATACTTATGTTAGTATGTATAAGAGCATTATACGTTTCCTTTCATTTCCCTATGAATTAAGTCATACTTATATGTGCCCACCTATAGCTCGATACACCATTTCACCAAGCTTAATTCAATATTACAGAAATCTTGTTACTGCATTCTCTATTTCACCAAGGTTGATACATCATCACACAAGTTTATACTCCATTACACCAGGCTTGATCCTACATCACACTAAGCCTTATACTTCATTACACCCAGCTTGATCCTCCATCACACCAAGGCTTATACTCATTACACCCAGCTTGATCCTCCATCACACCAAGGCTTATACTTCATTACACCCAGCTTGATCCTCCATCACACCAAGCCTTATACTCCGTCTCATCGAGCCCTATACTCCATCACACCAAGCCTTATACTCCGTCACATCAAGCCTTATATTCCATTACACCTAGTTTGATCCTCCATCACACCAAGCCTTATACTCCGTCACATCAAGCCTTATATTCCATTACACCTAGTTTGATCCTCCATCACACCAAGCCTTATACTCCATTACACCAAGCCTTATACTCCATCACACCTAGCCTTATACTTCATTACACCCAGCTTGATCCTCCATCACACCAAGCCTCATACTCCATTACACCAAGCCTTATACTCCATTACACCAAGCCTTATACTCCAAGAAACCAGTTTTTATACCTTATTACATTCAGGTTTGTATACCCAAAAGTCTAACATACATATTTAGACCTTGAATATACCATCACTAACCAAGATACTCCATTTCTATAAGCTTGATACTTCACCTCACAAAGATTGAATCTCCAAGCTAAATTCATCACCAACGCGAAGCTAAATACTCAGTTTTCCCGAGAATAATAAGCCCATTCAATTATTATGACACTCCATCATGTATAAGTAATATATAATATTAATTATCTCCGCCAACGAAGTTGGAAGGAGGTTATGTTTTACCTCCTGTTTGTGTGTTTGCTTGTGAACAGATTCCTGACTACAATTTTAATCGTAGAGAAATGAAGCTTTCGGGGATTAGCTGTTATGTAAAAAGCTTGAAATGATTACATTTTCGAAGGTAAAGGTCACGGTCAAGCAAAATGTCCAATTCACGTAATCAGCCATAAGTTTGTACATCGCTATCACAGAGACTTCAAACTTAGTTCATATATGAATGTATGAAAATCCACGCCAATTTATACATGTTAAGGTTAAAGGTCAAGGTCGAGAAATAAGCTGCCGCGGCGGAGGTCTGCGCTCTGCTGAGGGCCCATATATTTTATTATCTAATTTTGTCTTTAGTTCGTGAATAATTCCTTTACCTCCTGTTCACACCCTTATCATTTGGAGAAAGTTTTCGCAAATGTTAACCCTTTTACCCCCCACCATAAGATTAAGTTTCGAGCACATTTTGCTATATAATTTTTTTAAATTGCTCTAAAAAGCTTAATTTTTGTCCTAGAGAGGTCAGGTTGGTCTCATTCTTTTGGAAAATGCCTGAAGTTTCTCATAAAATTATCAAAAATATGTAAAAATATGTAATTAACAGTGTTTTGCAAGAACGCACCGATACGTCCTTTGGGGGTAAAAGGGAAGTTATTCAGTTAGACTAAATCTTACGGATATTGTGTTCTCACGAGAAGAGAGTTTCGCCAGGTCAATTGCCAAAACCCTTGTTGCCAAGACAAAAAGAGGTCAAACGTTGTTCATGATTCATGGTTAGGTCAAAAGGTCAAGTTGCGGTAGTAATCGATGCCTCCTCAATTATTCCTCCGTGAATTCAAAATCATTTTGGATGCAGCCAGGTGCAACGAGGGAATTTTCATATAGCGAGGATTTTTTTTTTTTTTCCTCCGGTTTCTATTTGACGGTTGCCAGCGATCGGTTTTCTCTTCATTTTGTGTTAATTGGAATTTTGCCTCCACAAAAAAAAAATGAAGGATTTCACAAAAAAAAGATAAACAAATTGTTGCTAAAAATTACATAAATTGAAGATATATATATATATATATATATATAATTTTTTTTTGCGAACTTTCACGATCCATTTCAGTTAGAATCGAAATCAAGAAACAGGTATATCTTAAGAAGTGACATTATTTATTTTTTATTGAGTTGTGTAGAACACAAACTTTGGAAAATGTTGAGAGAGCTTAGAAAGGACGGCAATATCCTATTGCTTTTACGGGTAACATTCGTTTACGCAATGTTGATGTTTTTGAAGGAGATTGGTTATTATCACAGTGCCCCCCCCCCCCCTCTCTCTCTCTCTCTCTCTCTCTCTCTCTCTCTCTCTCCTTTCGATAATTGACTACTTTGCTACCGGACTTCCTTTCGATATCTACAGTATCAATCTTCATGCTTTGTTAACTGTAAATAAATCAAGCCAATAAGAATTACTAGAGAAAAAAAATCTCTCCCTCTCTCTCTCTCTCTCTCTCTCTCTCTCTCTCTCTCACTTTGTACGTTACATAGGTCTATTTACTTTTGATAACTGACTACTTAGCTACCGGACCTCCTTTCGATATCTATTTCTGTATCAACATTTACGTTTCGCTTGCTGTAAATTCTTCAAGCCAATAAGAATTACTGCATAAAAATACTCTCTCTCTCTCTCTCTCTCTCTCTCTCTCTCTCTCACTTTGTACGTTACATAGGTCTATTTACTTTTGATAACTGACTACTTAGCTACCGGACCTCTTTTCGATATCTATTTCTGTATCAACATTTACGTTTCGCTTGCTGTAAATTCTTCAAGCCAATAAGAATTACTGCATAAAAATACTCTCTCTCTCTCTCTCTCTCCTCTCTCTCTCTCTCTCTAAGACATCTAGAAAGTATTCTAAATATGGAACAAGCTATTTCCCAATCACTTTTTACTGAGGTCGAATTAAGAATTGTCATCATTATATTTTTTAGATAATAAAATGTCATTGTAATCAAATACTTTTTTTTTTTGCATCATGTGCGCATGTGCGATAAGGTTTCAGTGGAGCTAATTCTCTCTCTCTCTCTCTCTCTCTCTCTCTCTCGAAGTAGTGAAGCTTTATGAATGATATATATATATATATATATAATTAAATATATGTATATACATATATTATTTATATATATATATATATTTGTATATATATATGTATATATATATATATTTATATATATGTATATATATATATATATATATTGTCATGATTTTTCAAAACTTTTTACATCAGCAACTTGTGAATCAGTGGTTGCACAGTGTTTCTTTCCATCATTTTTAGTTGTGCATTGGGAGGGACTGGGCTAGGGACATTATTTATTAATGGGTTACAGGGCCTGGAAAAGGGGGATGAACATTACAGTCATTCATGTGGTTCTCTCTCTCTCTCTCTCTCTCTCTCTCTCTCTCTCTCAGGAAGAGTAGGGAAGCTAGCAATTATTATTATCTATAAATTTTGTCCTGAGTAATTTACAGACGACGGATAATTTGTAGTTTGCTTTTAAAGGCGAGCTCGAACCAAATCTCTCTCTCATGAGTACACAACTTGTAGTGTGAGAACAAGGCCTTTTGTATGATGAGTTCCCGCTTATGGATCGCATAATGTCGTATCTGTCTGTGCAGGTAGAAGATAGTCGTGGTTTTGCAGATACAGATCGGGCGGTTGACCGCACCATGTAGTGGAGAAAATTATAGATTCCTGTGCAGTTTTCCTTCGCCGTAAAGGGAAGATTGTTTGTAAAAAGAGGAAGAAGAAATGGTTGGAAACCGTCACTTTTCATGACCGGCGTGCATGCACTTTTTATTATTATTATTATTATTATTACTTGCTAAGCAAGAATCCTAGTTGGAAAAGCAGGCTGCTATAACCCCAAGGGCTCCAACAGGGAAAATAGCCTAGTGAGGAAAAGAAATAAGGAAAATAAGCTACAACCCTAGTTTGAAAAGCCGGATAATATAAACCCAAGTGCTCCAACAGGGAAAATAGCTAGTGAGGAAAGGAAATAAGGAAAATAAACTACAACTCTAGTTGGAAAAGCAGGATCAAATAAGCACTAGGGCTTCAACGGGGAAAATAGCCTAGTGAGGAAAGGAAATAAGGAAAAGTAAGCTACAACCCTAGTTGGAAAAGCCGGATAATATAAACCCAAGGGCTCCATCAGGGAAAATAGCCTAGTGAGGAAAGGAAATCAGGAAAATAAGTTACAACCCTAGTTGGAAAAGCAGGATGTTATAACCCCAAAGGTTCCAACAGAGAAAATAGCCCAGTGAGGAAAGGATATAGCCTAAGGAAAAATTACAAGATAAGTTTAAGAACAATAATAACATTAAAACAAATCTTTCATATATGAACTATGAAAACTTGAAAAATAACAAGAGGATAAAAAACGTCAAAACAACAAGAGGAAGAAAGAAAAAAAAATAGAATGGTGTGCTCGAATGTGCCCTTGTGGGGGGGGGGGGGAGGTTTGATAACAAGCTCAGTCATCTAGTTAAAAGTATTACATTTTTACCCCCCAGACTATTTTAGATTTTTTTTTTTTTTTTTTTTTTTTTTTTTATGCTTTTTGTTGCTTTGGGGCAATCAGACAAGCTCAGGATGTTCTTATATCTTCCCTGCTGGTGCAGTTGGAATTAATCTGGCCGATGTTTAGGAATATAAATGACCCATTGCCGCAAAGGAGGGTTTTTCGAGCGAGGCAATCTAACTCCCTATAAGGCTTGATTGTCTTTTAGGGCGAGACGAAAATGCATCTGGCCCAGAGGGTAGATTGTAAGCAGCGGGATATAAAGGCTTGAGGCTCCTTAAAAGGGTAATGCCATAGCCTCTGTACCATGGTCGTCCACTTTCTTGGGTTAGAATTCTCTTGCTTGAGGGTACCACTCGGGCACAGTATTCTACCTTATTTCCCTTCCTCTTGATTTTATAAAGTTTTTATAGTTTATGTATGATAGATCTAATTTAATGTTGTTAATGATCTTGAAATATTTTATCCTGATTGTTATGACTTCTCTTGTAGTATATTTATATCTTTGTTTCCTTAGCTCACTTAGTTATTTTTCTCTGTGGGAGCCCTTGGGCTTATAGCATCATGCTTTTCCAACTAGGGTTGTAGCTTAGCTAGAAATAATAATAATAATAATAATAATAATAATAATAATAATAATAATAATAATATAATAATAATAATGATACTTCTCCTCAAGTATATTTATTTCCTTGTTGCCTTTGCTCACTTTGCTATTTTTTCCCTGTGGGAGCCCTTGGGCTTATAGCATCTTGCTTTTCCAACTAAAGTTGTAGCTTAGCTAGAAATAATAATAATAATAATAATAATAATAATAATACTTCTCTAGTATATTTATTTTTCTTGTTTCCTTTGCCACTTTGCTATTTTTCCCTGTTGGAGCCCTTGGGCTTATAGCATCATGCTTTTCCAACTAGGGTTGTAGCTTAGCAGTAATAATAATAATAATAATACGAAAGAGGGACACTGCTATTATGCAGCCTGTTACCGATTAATAAAAACGTCGTTGAATCTAAAATTCAACCGTTTTGAAAAAGGCTGATTGAAAGGATTTTATATCCAGATGTTGTTGTTTTATGATGTTAATTGAAAGGATGTTAGCTTAGGTAGTAATGATGATAATAATATCCAGATGATGTTAGTTATGAATAGGTGTAAGGAAATTTTGTTATTATTATTATTATTATTATTATTATTATTATTATTATTATTATTATTACCAGCTAAACTACAACCCGTGTTGGAAAAGAAGGTTGCTATAAGCTCAAGGGCTCCAGCAGGGAAAATAGCCCAGTGAGGAAAAATTGATAAACTACAAGAGAAGTGATTAACAGTTAAAATAACATATTTTAAGAACAGTAACAACATTAAAATATATTATTCATAAATAAATTATAAAAAGAAACTCATGTCAGCTTGTCCAACACTAAAACAACCTCTGCAAGTTTGAACTTTTGGAAGCTTCACCGATTCAACCACCTGATTAAGGAAGTAAAGATGAGGGAGAGAGATGCTTTCCATTTTTGTTTTGTTGAAGGAGCACTGACTGGAGAAGCATATGTGGAAGTCTTGTGGCCCCTGGGATGCGTTAAATGATAGGTTACAGAGCTGATGAGCATTGTGTCTGTGCTGCGCTCCGGCATTAGTCGTGACTCTGCAAGTCTCTGTTAAAAAGGAAAGGAATAACGGCTATAAAAGTTCGGCTGCTACTTTTTTTATACGAGAAGTTGCTGGTTGTCTCCTCTCATCGTCAGGCGATGTCTGGCTGAAAAGATACTGGGTGTTTCCTCTCATTATCAGGCGATGCCAGGCTGAAAAGGAGCTGGTTGTCTCTTCTCATCGTCAGGCGATGTCTGGCTGAAAAGGTGCTGGGTGTCTCCTCTCATCGTCAGGCGATGTCTGGCTGAAAAAGGTGCTGGGTGTCTCTTCTCATCGTCAGGCGATGTCTGGCTGAAAAGTTGCTGGGTGTCTCTTCTCATCGTCAGGCGATGTCTGGCTGAAAAGGAGCTGGTTGTCTCCTCTCATCGTCAGGCGATGTCTGGATGAAAAGGTGCTGGGTGTCTCCTCTCATCGTCAGGCGATGTCTGGCTGAAAAGGAGCTGGTTGTCTCCTCTCATCGTCAGGCGATGTCTGGCTGAAAAGGAGCTGGTTGTCTCCTCACATCGTCAAGCGATGCCAGTCTGAAAAGGAGCTGGTTGTCCTCCTCTCATCGTCAGGCGATGTCTGGCTGAAAAGGAGCTGGTTGTCTCCTCTCATCGTCAGGCGATGTCTGGCTGAAAAGGAGCTGGTTGTCTCCTCTCATCGTCAAGCGATGCCAGGCTGAAAGGAGCTGGTTGTCTCCTCTCATCGTCAGGCCATGTCTGGCTGAAAAGGAGCTGGTTGTCTCCCTCTCATCGTCAAGCGATGCCTGGTTGAAAAGGAGCTGGTTGTCTCTTCTCATCGTCAGGCGATGCCTGGCTGAAAAGGAGCTGGTTGTCTCCTCTCATCGTCAGGCTATGCCTGACTGAAAAGGAGCTGGTTGTCTCTTCTCATCGTCAGGCTATGCTGACTGAAAAGGAGCTGGTTGTCTCTTCTCATCGTCAGGCGATGCCTGGCTGAAAAGGAGCTGGTTGTCTCCTCTCATCGTCAGGCTATGCCTGACTGAAAAGGAGCTGGTTGGTCTCTCTCATCGTCAGGCGATGTCTGGATGAAAAGTTGCTGGGTGTCTGCTCTCATCGTCAAGCTATGCCTGACTGAAAAGATGCTGGGTGTCTCTTTTCATCGTCAGGCGATGTCTGGATGAAAAGTTGCTGGGTGTCTTTTCTCATCGTCAGGCAATGTCTGGATGAAATTGTGCCGGTTGTCTCTTCTCATCGTCAGGCGATGTCAGGCTGAAAAGATGCTGGGTGTCTCCTCTCATCGTCAGGCGATGTTTGGCTGAAAAGGATGCTGTTTGTCTCCTCTCATCGTCAGGTGATGTTTGGATGAAAAGGAGCTGTTTGTCTCCTCTCATCGTCAGGCGATGTCTGGCTGGAAAAGGAGCTGGTTGTCTCCTCTCATCGCAAAGCGATGCCTGGCTGAAAAGGAGCTGGGTGTTTCCTTCTCATCGTCAGGCGATGTCTGGCTGAAAAGTTGCTGGGTGTCTCCTCTCATCGTCAGGCCGATGCCTGGCTGAAAAGGAGCGGGTTGTCTCCTCTCATCGTCAGGCGATGTCTGGCTGAAAAGGTGCTGGGTGACTCCTCTCATTGTCAAGCGATGCCTGGCTGAAAAGGAGCTGGTTGTCCTCCTCTCATCGTCAAGCGATGCCTGCCTGAAAAGGAGCTGGTTGTCTCTTCTCATCGTCAGGCGATGACTGGCTGAAAAGTTACTGGGTGTTTCCTCTCATTGTCAGGCGATGTCTGGCTGAAAAGTTGCTGGTTGTCTTCTCTCATCGCCAGGCGATGTTTGGCTGAAAAGGAGCTGTTTGTCTCTCATCGTCAGGCGGTGTCTGGCTGGAAAGGAGCTGGTTGTCTCCTCACATCGTCAGGCGATGTCTGCCTGAAAAGAGCTGGTTGTCTCCTCCTCATCGTCAGGCGATGTCTGGCTGAATAGTTGCTGGGTGTCTCTTCTCATCGTCAGGCGATGTCTGGCTGAAAAGGAGCTGGTTGTCTCCTCTCATCGTCAGGCGATGTCTGGCTGAAAAGGTGCTGGGTGTCTCCTCTCATCGTCAAGCGATGCCTGGCTAAAAGGAGCTGGTTATCTCTTCTCATCGTCAGGCGATGTCTGGCTGAAATTGTGCTGGGTGTCTCTTCTCATCGTCAGGCGCATGTCTGGCCGAAAAGGTGCTGAGCGTTGGTCGATTATGAAGTCGACCTTTGGACCTTAGCACCTCTCTCTCTCTCTCCCTCATAATGACTCCTTTTCCCATTATATTCTCTTCCATTTACGTAAGGGAAGGAGTCCTTTTGGGTTGTGAATTCGCCCATAGTTGGTGCAATCCATCATAGCCAGAAAAAAGTTAATGACGAAAACTCGTCTATTAACGAACCTTCGCTTCACCCTCACCACCAACACCCACCAGCGGCGAAGCTTACAGCTAGGATAAGGGACTTAGCTCTGTATAAAGAAGGCGAGAGGGAGTGTCCATTGCAAATTGCACGCCGAGTCAACAGCTGTGGGAACTCGACTTTTTGCGTCCTTGCGCCCTTCTCCTCTCATATATTTCTCGGTCTCTCTCCTTTCATAAAGCCTCAGAAAAGGGGGAAAGGGACAACGGTATCATTTGTATGTAATGGCCGGCAGCCCTCTTTTGCATCTCCGTTTCAATTTGTTTTGACCGTAAGCGGGGCAGTTGTTAAGCACATTATTAGCTGCAAAATTGCCCAGGTTGTGGTTGTCAAGCTGTCTCCTCGCCTTCTAAGCATTGCTGACTGTCTGATAGTCTCTTGCATGAAGAGAGGAATTTAATGCTTTCACTCGTCCTTGATTTTCAACTTAATTATTTGTTTGTTTAGTCTTTTAAATCTATATGTGACGTGCGTGAATACAATTTTATTCCATGTACACTGGTAAAAAAGTTGCAGTAAAAAAGGGTAAAAATCCTGGGATAAATGTTGCCAGGCATTTATCGTTTAAAAACGATATTACAGTCACTAGCCCGTAGAAGATAATAACATAGTAGGGGTAAATTACGGTCGCCTGTATTTTTACTGTAATACGGCTGAGGACAGTATATTTTTACGGAGAATTTCCTATTAAAATTAGTTTTTTTTTAACTGTATGTGTAGTACTTTGCAATTCGTTTATGTGTGTTGTAAGCTTATAATAATAATAATAGTAATACTAATAATAATAATAATAATATTATTATTATTATTATTATTATTATTATTATTATTATTATTATCATAAGCTAAGCTACAACCTTTGTCTCCCTCTTATCGCGTGTTTCTCATTGTTGTTGCCTTGTTCCACATTGCTTGTCGCTTGTAAGATATTCAGTGGGTCCTAGCTAACTTTCGCAGACAGGACCCCTTATTAACCAAGGTCAGAAATACAAGTGGGCTCATTTATAACAAGTACTCTGTAGGAGAAAGATGCGTACTTGCAGTTGCTTATCAGCATTTTGATGCTGGAGCAGATAACGATGCTGTTGTTTAAGTATTGTAAGTTACTTTCAAGTATTGCTTAAAGGTTTAAAGGACGCTCGTGAATGGCAGAGGCAAGGGACAGTGACATTGCCCTAGAGACTGACCATATGTTATATGATCACTGCCCAAGATAGGACCAAAGGAAGGCCAGGCAACGGCTGAGGCTTATAGGCTTCCCCAAACCCTCCATCCGTA
>NC_090729.1:190239003-190249806 GCF_036898095.1 Palaemon carinicauda | reverse complement strand
TGTTGTCTCCTCTCATCGTCAGGCGATGTCTGGCTGAAAAAGGTGCTGGGTGTCTCCTCTCATCGTTTAAGCGATGCCTGGCTGAAAAGGAGCTGGTTGTCTCCTCTCATCGTCAGGCGATGTCTGGCTGAAATTGTGCTGGTGTCTCTTCTCATCGTCAGGCGATGTTTGGCTGAAAAGTTGCTGAGTGTCTCCTCTCATCGTCAGGCGATGTTTGGCTGAAAAGGTGCTGGGTGTCTCCTCTCATCGTCAGGCGATGTCTGGACTGGAAAAGGTGCTGGGTGTCTCCTCTCATCGTCAGGCGATGTCTGGATGAAAAGGTGCTGGGTGTCTCCTCTCATCGTCAGGCGATGTCTGGATGAAAAGGTGCTGGGTGTCTCCTCTCATCGTCAGGCGATGTTGGCTGAAAAGTTGCTGAGTGTCTCCTCTCATCGTCAGGCGATGTTTGGCTGAAAAGGTGCTGGGTGTCTCCTCTCATCGTCAGGCGATGTCTGGATGAAAAGGTGCTGGGTGTCTCCTCTCATCGTCAGGCGATGTCTGGATGAAAAGGTGCTGGGTGTCTCCTCTCATCGTCAGGCGATGTTTGGCTTGAAAAGTTGCTGAGTGTCTCCTCTCATCGTCAGGCGATGTTTGGCTGAAAAGGTGCTGGGTGTCTCCTCTCATCGTCAGGCGATGTCTGGATGAAAAGGTGCTGGGTGTCTCCTCTCATCGTCAGGCGATGCCTGGCCTGAAAAGGAGCTGGTTGTCTCCTCTCATCGTCAGGCGATGTCTGGCTGAGAAAGGAGCTGGGTGTCTCCTCTCATCGTCAGGCGATGTCTGGATGAAAAAGGTGCTGGGTGTCTCCTCTCATCTCGTCAGGCGATGCCTGGCTGAAAAGGAGCTGGTTGTCTCCTCTCATCGTCAGGCGATGTCTGGCTGAAAAGGAGCTGGTTGTCTCCTCTCATCGTCAGGCGATGTCTGGATGAAAAGGTGCTGGGTGTCTCCTCTCATCGTCAGGCGATGTTTGGCTGAAAAGTTGCTGAGTGTCTCCTCTCATCGTCAGGCGATGTTTGGCTGAAAAGGTGCTGGGTGTCTCCTCTCATCGTCAGGCGATGTCTGGATGAAAAGGTGCTGGGTGTCTCCTCTCATCGTCAGGCCGATGTTTGGCTGAAAAGTTGCTGAGTGTCTCCTCTCATCGTCAGGCGATGTTTGGCTGAAAAGGTGCTGGGTGTCTCCTCTCATCGTCAGGCGATGTCTGGATGAAAAGGTGCTGGGTGTCCTCCTCTCATCGTCAGGCGATGTCTGGATGAAAAGGTGCTGGGTGTCTCCTCTCATCGTCAGGCGATGTTTGGCTGAAAAGTTGCTGAGTGTCTCCTCTCATCGTCAGGCGATGTTTGGCTGAAAAGGTGCTGGGTGTCTCTCTCATCGTCAGGCGATGTCTGGATGAAAAGGTGCTGGGTGTCTCCTCTCATCGTCAGGCGATGCCTGGCTGAAAAGGAGCTGGTTGTCTCTTCTCATCGTCAGGCGATGTCTGGCTGAAAAGTTGCTGGGTGTCTCATCTCATCGTCAGGCGATGTCTGGCTGAAGAAAGGTGCTGAGCGTTGGTCGATTACGAAGTCGACCTTTGGACTTCGCACCTCTCTCTCTCTCTCTCCTTCATAATGACTCCTTTTCCCATTATATTCTCTTCCATTTACGTAAGGGAAGGAGTCCTTTTGGGTTGTGAATTCGCCCATAGTTGGGGCAATCCATCATAGCCAGAAAAAGTTAATGACGAAAACTCGTCTATTAACGAACCTTCGCTTCTCCCTCACCACCAACACCACCAGCGGCGAAGCTTACAGCTAGGATAAGGGACTTAGCTCTGTATAAAGAAGGCGAGAGGGAGTGTCCATTGCAAATTGCACGCCGAGTCAACAGCTGTGGGAACTCGACTTTTTGCGTCCTTGCGCCCTTCTCCTCTCATATATTTCTCGGTCTCTCTCCTTTCATAAAGCCTCAGAAAAGGGGGAAAGGGACAACGGTATCATTTGGATGTAATGGCCGGCAGCCCTCTTTTGCATCTCCGTTTCAATTTGTTTTGACCGTAAGCGGGGCAGTTTGTTAAGCACATTATTAGCTGCAAAATTGCCCAGGTTTGTGGTTGTCAAGCTGTCTCTCACCTTCTAAGCATTGCTGTCCTTCTGAGAGTCTCGCTTAAAGAGAGGAATTTAATGTTTTCACTCGCCATTGATTTTCAACTTAATTATTTGCTTGTTTTAGTCTTTTTCATCTATATGTGACGTGCGTGAATACAATTTTTATTCCATGTACACTGTAAAAAAGTTGCAGTAAAAAAAGAGGTAAAAATCCTGGGATAAATGTTGCCAGGCATTTATCGTTTTTAAAAACGGATATATTGCCGTAAAGGAGTAATATTACAGTCACTAGCCCGTAGAAGATAATAACATAGTAGGGTAAAATTACGGTCGCCTGTATTTTACTGAAATACGGCTGAGAAACAGTATATTTTTTACGGAGAATTTCCTATTAAAATTCCGTTTTTTTTTTTTTTTTTTTTTTACTATCAGTAGTACTTTAATATTAATTTATGTGTTGCAAACTTATAATGATAATAATAATATTATTATTATTATTATTATTATTATTATTATAACCTAAGTTATAATCTCTTCTCCCTCTTATCGCGTGTTTATCGTTGTTGTCTTGTTCCACATTGCTTGTCGCTTGTAAGATAATCAGTGGGTCCTTAGCTAACTTTCGCAGACAGGACCCCCTTATTAACCAAGGTCAGAAATACAGTGGGCTCATTTATAACAAGTACTCTGTAGGAGAAAGATGCGTACTTGCAGTTGCTTATCAGCATTTTGATGCTGGAGCAGATAACGATGCTGTTGTTCAAGTATTTGTAAGTTACTTTCAAGTATTGCTTAAAGGTTTAAAGGGCGCTCATGAATGGCAGAGGCAAGGGGCAGTGACATTGCCCTAAAGACTGACCATATATTATATGATCACTGCCCAAGATAGGACCAAGGAAGGCCAGGCAACGGCTGAGGCTTATAGGCTTCCCCAAACTCCCCCATCCTTATCTCACAGGGATGCTGAGGTTGCAGCGACCAAAGGGAACTTACGAATCTGAGCGGGACTCGAACCCCCGACTGGTAAACACCTAGCAGAAACGTTGCTAATCATAGGCTTCCCCGAACACCCCTGCCTTATCTCACAAGGATGGTGAGGTTGCAGCGACCAAAGGGAACTTACGAATCTGAGCGGGACTCGAAACCCCCGACTGGTAAACACCAGGCAGAGACGTTGCTAATCAAGCCAAGTACTTTCAAGTACAAAACATTGCTTTAGTTGCGATGGCCTTTGGCGATGTCAGTCCTGAGTCTGACTTTTGTTTAGCTTCAGCTTTGATTGGGTAATTGATCATTCTTAAGCTGGGGTCGTCACGCTATGCCCATTCTCATGTCCCGGGCGGGGGGGGGGGGGGGGGGGGGGGGCAGTCATTGATGGGTATGCCTGTGATTTATTGTCGTTAGTGGAACATACATACAGTACATACTGTAATTACACATTGTTGCATAAATGTTAGAATGCCAGAAGTTACTATTATTATTATGAGAATGTTTTTCATATTTGATTTTCTTTTCTGCTAAAGTCGTATTAGTATGCCCGTGATTTATTGTCGTTAGTGGGACATACATACATACATACATACATACTGTAATTACACATTATCGCGGAAATGTTAGAATGCCAGAAGTTACTATTATTATGAGAATGTTTTTCGTATTTTATTTTATTTTCTGCTAAAGTCGTATGTAGTGTACTCTGACTATTATTATTATTATTATTATTATTACTTTGCTAAGCTACAACCCTAGTTGGAAAGGCATGATGCTATAAGCCCAGGGGCCCCAACAGGGAAAATAGCCCCAGTGAGGAAAGGAAGCAAGGAAAATGGAATCTAAGCAATGATTCCCAGATACTAACTTCATGAGTGGCACTACTATTACCAAAATTGTAAAGTTTTTAAGTAACACATGTAAAAGTTACATGTATAAAAGATAATGCATAATGTTTGGTACAGCGTCCATCATTAAAGAATAAGGAATTCACAGTTTGATTGATTGATTTTGAGTTTCCTGTCATCCTGATGTTGATCATTAACGCTGATATCGTTTGTTATAAATAAGGAATAAAATAAATTCAATTTAAAACCGTAAAAGCGAAGATGTCCTTATAAATTAATAGTTTATATATGACATATCTGTTTTGACGTTGTTGCCTTTTTTAGAATGATTTATTGTCTAATTTGTTCTCTTCATTTATTTATTTCCTTATTTCCTTTCCTCACTGGGCTATTTTTCCGTATTGGGGCCCCAGGGCTTATATCATCTTGCTTTTCCAACTAGGGTTGTAGCTTGGATAGTAATAATAATAAAAAATTGAATAGCTTTCAGAAGACCTTTTTCTGAAATAAAACTAAAATTCTGAAATAAAACTAAATTACCGCTAGCACAGTACAACACATCCTGCCCAGAATCTTGGCAAGGATACATTATAATTAAAGAAACACAATTGCGAATGTTTGAAAATACAAAAGTAAAATGAAATGAAAACTACATAAAGAAAATAAAAACAATATTATAGGAATGATGGGGGCTCTGACGTACTTCAAGAGCACGTTTCGAGGACGTAAACTTGAGCCAGTGGACGTAGGGAGAGTCCCCGCGGCTGATAAAGACTGCGTGTGACGGTCCTGGTATTGTTCTTCTTAACAGCCGCTTCCCTCTCTTTCGGCCTCTCCCCAGCAGGAGGGGGGGATGGGATGGGATGGGAGAGCCACCAGGAGGGGAAGCGACAAAGGTTGTTGATGTATAGTTGTGACGAGAGGAAAATAATGGAAAAAGAAATTAGGGCTAAAGTTGGATATGGAAGAATCTTCGATGTTATACAAGTGTCTTAGTGAACTTGGAGTAGAGGTAATAATAATAATAATAATAATAATAATAATAATAATAATAATAATAATAGTTTGGTGTAGGTTTATCACATTCAGATGTTGGAAATGTTTTTTTTTTTTTTAATTAGAAAGGGGTATAGCGTTACGTTGAATGGTTAATCGACTCTCTCTCTCTCTCTCTCTCTCTCTCTCTCTCTCTCTCTCTCTCCTCTCTCTCTCTCTCTCTCTCTCTCTCATACATTATATTTATATATATGTTTATATATATATGCATTATATATATATATATATATATATGCATATATATTTTTATATATATATTAATATATATATACATATATATATATATATATATATATAATATATATATTATATATATATATATATATATTATATATATCAGCCGTAACTAGTCCAATGCAGGACAAAGGCCTCTGACATGTCTTTTCACGCCCCGTCTGCTTATGGTCTTTCTATGCCAATATATATATATATATATATATATATATATATATATATACTTTATATATATATATATATATATTATATATATATACTATGTATATATATATATATATATATATATATATATATATACTATACTTATACTTATAGTTATACTTATACTTACATATACAGCATATCAATGCAAATAGTTATTCTTTTTTTTCAACCATGTGTTGCCCTAGATTAAAACAAATAAGCCCCTTTTTTTTACCATTTCGTGAAACATAATTCTCACAAGACAGTTCATTAGCCATAATCCTTATAATCTGAGTGAAAAAGAGACTCTTGAAATAATGTATATTTTTTATCTCACTTTTTTTTTTATGTGTTGGGTCATGGACATGTTGCTCCTTATCAAGAAGTTTGTATGATGATGTGATATAAAAGATGTTTGTTTTGAATCATAATTAGTTACGAAATTATAGTTTGAGTGGAATATTTTCTTGGGATATCGTATGTGTATATATTTATATATATATATATATATATATATATATTATATATATATATATATATATATATATATATATATATATATATATATATATATAATATATATGTAAACTAGTTCAATTTTATTTTAGATTTTTGGAATGTAATCTTCCCTATATAATAAAGAGCAAGTGTATGGCTCTCTCTCTCTCTCTCTCTCTCTCTCTCTCTCTCTCTCTCTCTCCTCTCTCTCTCTCTCTCTCTCTCTCTCTGTCTCTCTCTCTCTCTCGTCCTCTCTCGTCTCTCTCTCTCTCTCTATCATACATTATACACACACACATATATATATATGTGTGTGTATATTAGTGTGTGTATTTCTTTCCCATCACGCTCAGCTGTTCCCGTTTCTCGGATAGAGGAGAGGGAGTAGTCATACCATGGTTTGTAGACATGCGTGTGTGTGTGTACATATCTATTGAAATATTTAGCCGTCATTGTTGACGTGTCGCGTACTCTAACCTTATATAATAATCAATTAAAAAAAACTATATAATTGATATCAGAAAATTTACGTGTGAAATACAATTATTTCTTTATACTAGTAACTTGAAGCACTCAGTTATTTAAGAAATAAAATAAAAAATTATTATTATTATTATTATTATTATTATTATTATTATTGTTGTTGTTATTATTACTACAAGCTAAGCTATAACCCTAATTGGAAAAGGAAGATGCTATTATTATTATTATTATTATTATTATTACTACCATCATCACAAGCTAAGCTATAACCCGAATTGGAAAAGCAAGATGCTATTATTATTATTATTATTATTATTATTATTATTATTATTATTATTATTATTTATTATTATTATTATTATTATTATTATTATCACAAGCTAAGCTATGACCCTAATTCAAAAAGCAAGATGCTATAAGCCCAAGGGCTCCAAAAAGGAAAACAGCATATTTCTACGGAAATGAGGTTAGGAGGAAGAGCACAAGCGAGCGTAAAAGGCTTCATTAAAAGTAGAAAATAAGTGGATAAAATAAGTGGAGACAAATAAGAGACGGAGAGATATGACGAATGATAGCATCAGTGACAGAACGAAGAGGAGAAGGACGACCCTCTTAAACATGAATTAGTAGGGTTGGATTTCTTCCCTTGTGTGTGTGTGTATGTGTTGTGTGTTTTATTTTTTTACGATTAGTTGTCTATCTTTGGTTTTTACGTGTATTATGTATGTACGTTAGAAAAATATGTATGTATGTGTTTATATATATATATATATATATATATATATATATATATATATATATATATATATATTATATGGATGTATCAATGTAATATACAGTGTAAATGTATATATATATATATATATATATATATATATATATATATATATATATATATATATATATATAGATGTACATCTATATATATTTATATAATATATATATATATATATATATATATATATATATATATATATATATATATATATATAGTTAGATAGATAGATAGATAGATAGATGGATAGATATAGACAAATATATCCTGCACGCACACATTATATATATATATATATATATATATATATATATATATATATATATATATATATATATATATATATATGTATGTATGTATATATAGTGTACATATGCATGTGTCATAAGAACTTAGATGAATATAAACGCGTATTTTTTAATTTAATATGTATAAAAAGTACAGATATTTAAAACCTTTTTTTAACATGACTTAAAAGAAAACTTTATAACCATTGAACCGTAAAATCCAATCTTGGTTAGACTCGCACAAAAAAAAAAAAAAAAAAAAAAACAATTGAGTTTTATTAGCGATTTCCTGACTATTCAACAAAGGAGAATTAAAAGAAACAAAGAACAGAAGACATCGAGAGTGAGACAGACACTGGAGTACTAGGTTTCCTCTGTCACGGCGTTAGACGTGTAAGAGGATACGGGTGACTGGAGGACGATGGACAGGGTTGTGACAGAGGCTATGGAATGGGACGGTAATGGTGGAGATGCAATGGGAAAAATGGGAGGAAATGGATTTTTTTTTTTTTTTTTTTTTTTTTTTTTTTTTTTTTTTTTTTTTTTTTGTGAAATTGAGTGGAAGTATTGGGATATTTCTGTCTCGGAGGGTGAAATTAAGATATTTGTCTCGAAGGGTGAAATTGAGTCTGCAAGTATTGATTTATTTCGGTCTCCAAGGGTGAAATTGAGTGCAAGTATGGAGATATTTCTGTTTCGAAGTGTGAAATCGAGATACTTCTGTCTTGGAGTGTGAAATTGAGAGATTTCTGTCTCGAAGGGTGAAATTAAGTGTGCAAGTATTGAAATATTTGTCTCGAAGGGTGAAATTGAGATATTTCAGTTTCGAAGGATGAAATTGAGTGTGCAAGTATTGATATATTTCTCTCTCGAAGGGTGAAATTGAGAGATTTCTGTCTCGAAAGGTGAAATTGAGTGTGCAAGTATTGAGATATTTCTGTCTCCAAGGGGTGAAATTGAGTGTGCAAGTATTCAGATATTTCTGTCTCCAAGGGTGAATTGAGTGTGCAAGTATTGAAATATTTCTTTCTCGAAGGGTGAAATTGAGTGTGCAAGTATTGAAATATTTCTGTCTCGAAGGGTGAAATTGAGTGTGTAAATATTGAGATATTTCTGTCTCGAAGGGTGAAATTGAGTGTGCAAGTATTGAAATATTTCTTTCTCGAAGGGTGAAATTGAGTGTGTAAATATTGAGATATTTCTGTCTCGAAGGGTGAAATTGAGTGTGCAAGTATTGAAATATTTCTGTCTCGAAGGGTGAAATTGAGTGTGTAAATATTGAGATATTTCTGTCTCGAAGGGTGAAATTGAGTGTGCAAGTATTGAAATATTTCTTTCTCGAAGGGTGAAATTGAGTGTGCAAGTATTGAAATATTTCTTTCTCGAAGGGTGAAATTGAGTGTGCAAGTATTGAAATATTTCTTTCTCGAAGGTTGAAATTGAGTGTGCAAGTATTGAAATATTTCTTTCTCGAAGGTTGAAATTGAGTGTGCAAGTATTGAAATATTTCTTTCTCGAAGGGTGAAATTGAGTGTGCAAGTATTGAAATATTTCTTTCTCGAAGGTTGAAATTGAGTGTGCAAGTATTGAAATATTTCTTTCTCGAAGGTTGAAATTGAGTGTGCAAGTATTGAAATATTTCTTTCTCGAAGGGTGAAATTGAGTGTGCAAGGATTGAAATATTTCTTTCTCGAAGGTTGAAATTGAGTGTGCAAGTATTGAAATATTTCTTTCTCGAAGGTTGAAATTGAGTGTGCAAGTATTGAAATATTTCTTTCTCGAAGGTTGAAATTGAGTGTGCAAGTATTGAAATATTTCTGTCTCGAAATGTGAAATTGAGATATTTCTTTCTCGAAGGGTGAAATTGAGTGTGCAAGTATTGATATATTTCTCTCTCGAAGGGTAAAATTTAGATATTTTTGTCTCGAAGGATGAAATTGAGCGTGCAAGTATTGAAATATTTCTGTCTCGAAGGGGTAAAATTTAGATATTTTTGTCTCGAAGAGTGAATTTGAGCGTGCAAGTATTGATATATTTCTCAAAGGGTGAAATAGAAATATTTCTGTCTCGAAGGGTGAAATTGATCGTGCAAGTATTGAGAAATTCGATCAAACATTTGGGGGGTTTCAATATTGAATCGTTTTATGGACCACAATGGAAATAAGAGCCTTAGCTTTATCTTGTACTATCCTTAACCGTGTTGTGCTTGGCATGGTGTATACGCTGTATTATTATTATTATTATTATTATTATTATTATTATTATTATTATTATTACTACTAGCCAAGCTACAATCCTAGTTGGAAAAGCAAGATGCTATAAGCCCAAGGGCTCAAACAGGGAAAAAAATAGCCCAGTGAGGAAATGAAATAGGTAAATAAACTGTATTTTGATCCTACTTATTATTATTATTATTATTAGCCAAGCTACAATCCTAATTGGAAAAGCAAGATGCTATAAGCCCAAGGGCTCCAACAGGGAAAAATATCCCAGTGAGGAAATGAAATAGGTAAATAAACTGTATTTTGATCCTACTTATTATTATTATTATTATTAGCCAAGCTACAATCCTAATTGGAAAAGCAAGATGCTAAAGCCCAAGGGCTCCAACAGGGAAAAATAGCCCAGTGAGGAAATGAAATAGGTAAATAAACTGTATTTTGATCCTACTTATTATTATTATTATTATTAGCCAAGCTACAATCCTAGTTGGAAAAGCAAGATGCTATAAGCCCAAGGGCTCAAACAGGGAAAAAATAGCCCAGTGAGGAAATGAAATACGTAAATAAACTGTATTTTGATCCTACTTATTACCTCTTCGCACTCCCCTAGAGAGATTAGTTCACCAAACTTTCAAATGGGCTCCACAAGGCACTAGAAGAGTTGGAAGACCCAGGCCTACATGGCTTAGGACTATGAAGCGCGAAGTAGGAGATCATGAATGGAGTAGTATTTAATTAAAAGCTCAAGATAGAGACAACTGGCGAAATCTAACCGAGGTCCTTTGCGTCAATAGGCGTACCAGGAGATGATGATGATGAATTACCCTCGCCAACGAAGTTGGAAGGAGGTTATGTTTTACCCTCTGTTTGTGTGTGTTTGTTTGTTTGTGAACAGCTTCCTGCCCACAATCGTAGAGTAATGAAACTTGCATGGATTAACTGTTATGTAAAAAGCTGGAAATTATTAAATTTTTGGAAGGTCAAAGGTCAAGGTCACGGTCAAGCAAAATGTCGAGAAATAAGCTGCCGTGCCGGAGGTTTGCGCTCTACGGAGTGTGTCTCTAGTTTGGATATGTAACCATGTAGCAAGTGCAAATATGCTGAGTA
>NC_090729.1:190221503-190236503 GCF_036898095.1 Palaemon carinicauda | reverse complement strand
TAATAATAATAATAATAATAATAATAATATTTGTCTTCACGGAAAGTACAAAATGCAATGCATTATGTTGTGATTGCATTAAAAAGTTTCCCCCAATTAAGATCTTTGATTATTATTATTATTATTATTATTATTATTATTACTTATGACCGATAAACAAAACTATTCCCATCGGGGCGAAGAAAAAACGTAAGTATAATGACTTTAGGGATTTAAAATCCACAATTATACTCCTTTTATATTTAAAAATAGCAGGAGCTTTCGCACTTATTTTCAAAGTGCCTCTTCAGCACTTTAAAAATACAACGCATTTAATTGTGGATTTTAATACTCAAGATTAATAGACATGGGCATGTTGTATTATTGAATTTATAATGACTTTAATTTAAACTCCTTTCTTTTCTTTCCCATGAAATCAGAAGGAAGGAGGACAATACGAAACATCCTGCGTTTTGTAATACTATTCCCTTGGCCACTTGTTCAAGAGGGCTGTAGAAGAACTCTCCTCTCTCTCTCTCTCTCTCTCCTCTCTCTCTCTCTCTCTCTCTCTCTCTCTCTCTCTCTCCTCTCTCACACATTTCTCCAAGTGATGGGAAAAGTTAAGATGCCATAGTCCACCCACACGAATAGGGTGGATGAGAAGTTTTTTTTTTTAATGGTTTTAGGACATCTTGCAGTTGTCTTGTGTCCTAATTGGCGTGTTTTATTAAGTTTATTATTACCAAACGTTTCCAGTTTTTTTTTTTTTTTTTTTTTTTTTTTTTTTTTTTTTTTTTTTTTTTTGAGGAAGTTCCATCTGGAGTTTGTCAAGTTATCGTTGTAATAGATATATAAGAAATCCGCTTCATATATACTTGCTATTCATTTTATTTTTCATAGTTATTTTTTCTATGGCATAGATAAAGAGTAACTTGGTATTAATAATTTTAAAAGGTTTAGAGAATTAAGTTACTATGGATAAATTTATTTCACATGATATGATAAATATTGATTGGCGCTATCCTCGTATTTTCATAATATAACAGACTTTGTCAATGAAAAACGGGATTCAATTCTTCTTCACCCAAGGGGTTAATTACTGCACTGTAATTGTTCAGTGGCTACTTTCCTCTTGGTAAGGGTAGAAGAGACTCTTTAGCTATGGTAAGCAGCTCTTCTAGGAGAAGGACACTCCAGAATCAAATTATTGTTCTCTATTCTTGGGTAGTGCCATAGCCTCTGTACCATGGTCTTACACTGCCTTGGGTTAGAGTTATCTTGCTTGAGGGTACACTTTTCTATCTAGTTTTTCTTCCTCTTGTTCTGTAAAAGTTTTTATAGTTTAAATAGGAAATATTTATTTTAAAATTGTTACTATTCCTAAAATATTTTATTTTTTCTTATTTCCTTATTTCATTTCCTTACTGGGCTATTTTCCCTGTTGGGGCCCCTGGGCTTATAGTATCCTGCTTTTCCAACTAGGGTTGTAGCTTAGCATTTAATAATAATAATAATAATAATAATCTGATATTCCAATAGTGTTAAAATATCTGTGCATTCAATATTTGCAGTAATTAACATCATCATGTTAATCGTACTTTCTGAGAGGAGATACCTTAACGTGGTGAGAGGATTTGTGTATTACCATGATCAGCAAAGCTGTACTAGTCAGGGACACCCATACTAGGTTGGTTTGCTGTGAACGATCAGATAAAAGCCTCCCACCATCACCAATCAGCAATGGCTAGCGTGGTAATGAAAAATAGCCATGCCCAAGATATGAAGAAGGACGTGTATAAAGGTTTAAATGCCTCTCATGAATGGCAAAGGCAAGAGAATAACATTGCCTTATCAAGCAGGACAATGCCCTATAGACAGTCTATATATACATATGATCAGTGCAAAGCCCCCTCTCCACCCAAGCCAGGACCAAGGAGGACCAAGCAATGGCTGCTGATAACTCAGTAGATAGACTTCTAGAAACGGTTGCATTTGTTGTTATTGTTGTTGTTGTTGGTATTGTTGTTGTTGTAGTGAAACTTGGTAGTATACATCATCATCATCATCATCTCCTCCTACTCCTATTAATGCAAAGGGCCTCGGTTAGATTTCGCCAGTCGTCTCTATCCTGGGCTTTTAATCCAATACTTCTCCATTCTCATCTACTTCGCGCTTCATAGTCCTCAGCCACGTGGGCCTGGGTCTTCAGTTGCATTTGTTGTTGTTGATGTTGTTGGTATTGTTGTTGTTGTGGAACTTGGTAGGATTCATCATCATCATCATCATCATCATCATCTCCTCCTACGCCTATCAACGCAAAGGGCCTCGGTTAGATTTCGCCAGTCGTCTTTATCCTGGGCTTTTAATTGAATACTTCTACATTCATCATCTCCTGCTTCGCGCTTCATAGTCCTCAGCCATGTAGGCCTGAGTCTTCCATATCTTCTAGTGCCTTGTGGAGCCCAGCTGAACGAACTTGGAGAAGAAAAGAGTGAAACTAAATTCATTCTGTAAAAAGGGAGAGGACAAGTGAGTTGTGGCTTCTCCGATGGTGGGTGTAGATGGGCGCCTTGTTGTGAATGGTGTCCGGTTTTAAGAACACCCGCCAGGCAATTTGGGATCGCATGACTCTCTCTCTCTCTCTCTCTCTCTCTCTCTCCTCTCTCTCTCTCTCTCTCTCTCTCTCTCTCTCTCTCTCCTGCATTTGTTAGTTGTCGACTCCATATAAGTGGAGATCACTGACTTTGGTTTGAGTCTCTCTCTCTCTCTCTCTCTCTCTCTCTTAGACCTGAGTCATTTTTGCATTGTTTTGTTATGAGTATTGACACTACGTTCATTCTTCAATTACCTTAGGGTGACTCATTTTCTTTCTAGTTTACAGTGTTTTAAAGTTTTAAAGACGGCTCATGAATGGCAGAGGCAAGGGACAGTGATATTGCCCTGACCATTTAGCATATGATCAGCGCCCAAGCCCTCTCTCTACCCAAGCTAGGACCAGGGAGGGCCAGGCAATGGCTGCTGATGGCTCCCCCAAATCCCTCATCCTCAGCTCACAAGGATAGTGAGGTTGCAGCGACCAAAGAAACTAAAGAGTTTTAGAGGGAATCGAACCATAGTCTGGCGATCACCAATCAGGGACATTATGACATAGGCCACCGCTGTTTTATAGGTATATGAATATATTTAGCTGGCAGTTATTTCAATATGATTGAAATTAATAAAGATCCACTATGTATGAAATATCAAATATTACTTTCAACCACGAATTATTATTATTATTATTATTATTGAAATTAATAAAGATCCACTATGTATGAAATATCAAATATTACTTTTAACCACAAATTATTATTATTATTATTATTATTATTATTGAAATTAATAAAGATCCACTATGTATGAAATATCAAATATTACTTTCAACCACAAATTGTTATTATTATTATTATTATTATTATTATTATTATTATTATTATTATTATTATTATTATTATTATTATTACAGCGGATTTTTTTTATGGAAATTAACAGCAAAACCAAGTTTATCCCGTTGTTTTGAAATTTCCAAAGCTTTAAGATCATCTATTGGTACACTCAGACCCAGGGTCCGTTAATTTAGTTACTAATACCTTTCGATTCCATACGTTTTAATTCCTTTATGGTTATTGATCAGAGTTTGAGCTAAGCTGCTTAAACTTTGTTATTCGCCTTGAGGCTTAACCGTACATACCTCGTGGGTAGAATTTCCGCCAAGCACTAGGCTCGGAATATGGGACTGTGAAGTGTGAAGTGTGTTCATCTTCAAAGCAGTAGAGAGGTGGAACATCACAGTACTATCTGCTTATGTTTTTGTTATTATTATTATTATTATTATTATTATTATTATTATTATTATTATTATTATTAGTAGTAGTAGTAGTAGTAGTAGTAGTATTTGATTATTATTATTATTTCCTTTTCTCTATCACAGTCCTCCAGTTCGACTGGGTGATATTTATAGTGGAGGATTCCGAGTTATCATCATTATTATTATTATTATTATTAGTAGTAGTAGTAGTAGTAGTAGTAGTAGTATCAAATCGAAAAAAAAAGTCATTCACGTATTTGCGTCTGCGAACTTCTTAAATTAATCCCGGTAGTCCATTTTATAATTATATTCTTTTAAGAAATATACCTGATTCCATTTTTATTTTGCTAGGAAATTATTGTCTCTGTCTCATCCTTAATTCTCAGTATGTCTTCATGTATGGTACAATTTTTTCTTTCTCTTATATTAACAGATTTGATTTGAGAACTTGATCTTATTAGTACATTTTGGCATTGATATTCAACATTGTTCTCTCCAGTAATGGCGTCAGTAAATTTAGTTTATGGCAAATTATCCCAATATTTTCCCATGCATTTGTTCCTTAGTTTAATCTCTCTCTCTCTCTCTCTCTCTCTCTCTCTCTCTCTCTCTCTCTCTCTCTCTCTCTCAATAATGTTGTCAGTAAATTTAGTCTCAAGTAAGTTATCCCAATACTTTCCTATACTTCGTTCGCCAGTTAAATCTCTCTCTCTCTCTCTCTCTCTCTCTCTCTCTCTCTCTCTCTCAGCTGCGGGGCAGATTGACACAATAGTCCTCGACTGGGTATTTTGACCTGCGGGGTCTGACGGTCATTCTTAAACCTCTCCCTCCCTCTCTCCCCCTCTCCCCTTGCTTACTTCCCTCTCACCAACAACCTCCATCCCTTCTTCCACATTATAGTATCACCTGCTCCTCGTCTCTCTTCTCTCTTTCTCTACCCAGGCGAGGATTTGCTAAATAGGCCTACTCACGGCCTGTCTCGTCTGCTGCTACCGTTCTTTCGTCTTTGAGAATCATCTGATTTTGTTTAGTCTTAAATATTAATTATTAAGGTATTTTTAAGCTTGGTTTGGTTGAGTAGCGTTCGGTAATTTTAATTATATATTTAATTTTGCGCTATTTTTTATTTCTTTGTAAATTTTATGTAATTTGCATTTTTCACAAATTTTGATATGTTTTTTTTTATAATGATTTAGAATTTAGAAATATATTGAATCATGTTCTTGTTACTTTTGACAACAGTATTCTTAAATTAAAGTTTCTTTGTAAATTTTATATAATTTGAATTTTTCACAAATTTTGATATGTTTATAATGATTTAGAATTTAGAATTATATTGAATCATGTTCCTGTTACTTTTGACAACAGTATTCTTAAATTAAAATTTGGTAATAACTATATAGTATTCTCTATTATTATTACTAACTAATGTACAATCTTAGTGGGAAAAGCAAGATGCTATAAGCCCAAGGGCTCCAACAGGGCAAAATAGCCCAGTGAGGAAAAGAAATGAGGAAATAAATAGATAATATTTGAAACGTGAATCTTAGGATCAGTAACATCATTATAATAGAGACTAATATCAGCCTGTTTAACAAATACATTCGCTGCAAGTGTGAAATTATGAAGTTCCACCGATTCAACTGCCTGATTAGGAAGATCATTCCACAATCGGTCATAACTGGAATAAAACTTATAAAATACTGTGTGGTATTAAACCTTATCAAGATCATTCCACAATCTGGTCATAACTGGAATAAATCTTATAGAATATTGTGTGGTATTAAATCTTATCAAGATCATTCCACAATCTGGTCATAACTGGAATGAAACTTATAAAATACTGTGTGGTATTTCATTCCACAATCTGGTCATAACTGGAATAAATCTTATAGAATGCTGTGTGGTATTAAACCTTATCAAGATCTTTCCATAATCTGGAATAAAATTTTAGAATACTGTGTAGTATTGAATCTTATCAGAAAACACACACACAGACACACATACACACACACACACATATATATATATATATATATATATATATATATATATAATATATTATAACATATATTATATATATATAATGATAAATATATGTATATATTATATATATATATATATATATATATATATATATATATATATTTATATATATATATATATATATATATATATATATATATATATATATATATATATATATTATTTAAAGCTAAAAAAGGATGAATCTAGATCAGGTAGACGAAAACCTCGAATTGAAGCGTAGAATTTAGAATTATTGGATTTTAATGGTTTGTAAAGTAGATATCGCCGATTTTGGGGTAGGCCCAAGCTGGTGGTGGTCAGATTAGGCAAAATGATTAAGGATTCGAACGCTTCGAAGCACCTGCTTCCCCGTTCGACCGGTTCAGGGGTCGGATGTGTAATTGGAAAGTACGAAAAATGGTACTTTGTATTATTATCATTATTAATTGCTAAGCTACAACCCTAGTTGTAAAAGCAGGATGCTATAATCCCAAGGGCTCCAACAGGGAAAAATATCCTAGGGTTGTGGCTTACCTAGTAATAATAATAATAATAATAATAATAATAGTAATAATAATGATAATAATAATAATAATAATAATAAAAATGATTATGATAATAATAAATAATAATGATATTATTATTATTATTATTATTATTATTTTTATTAGCCAAGCTACAACCCTAGTTGGTAAGCAAGATGCTATAAGCCCAAGGGCTCCAATAGGGAAAAATAGCCCAGTGAGGAAAGGAAATAAGGAAATAAATGAATGATGAGAACAAATGAACAATGAATCATTCGAAAAATAGTAACAATGTCAAAACAGTAATTACAGTACATTGAGTAAAGAGTAAACTCGTAACCGGGGTCTAAGCGATGTCAGGCAGGGCAGCCGATCGGGACTACGGTCTACCCCAAAGACAAAGCAAAGTCCTTCAAAAAGAAGGCAACCGTATTTACCCCGTACAAATGGAAAAAAAAGCACGTTCATAGAAGAAGAAGAAGAGAGAGAGAGAGAGAGAGAGAGAGAGAGAGAGAGAGAGAGAGAGAGAGAGAGAGAGAGAGAGATCTATACAGCTTGCCCCAAACCAGTGAGTGTGCAAAGTTCTTATGCGATATCATTGTGGGTGGTTTGCAAAATCTCGTGATTAATCCATTAGATGAGATAATGTGCTATATAGGGGTACCGAGCAAATCTCTTCACATAAGTAATTTTCATGATTTTCCCTACGCTTTCTTTTATTATTATCATCATCATCTTCTCCTACGCCTATTGACGCAAGGGGCCTCGGTTAGATTTCACCAGTCTCTATCTTGAGATTTTAAATCAATACTTCTTCATTCGTCATCTCTTACTTCACGTTTCATAGTCCTCAGCCATTTTTCCAATTTTCTAGTGGCTAGTGGAGCCCAGTTGAAAGTTTTGTATTATTATTATTATTATTATTATTATTATTATTATTATTATTATTATTAGCTAAGCTACAACCCTAGTTGGAAAAGCAAGATGCTATAAACCTAAGGGCTCTAACAGGGAAAAATAGCCCAGTGAGGAAAGGAAATAAGGAAATAAATAAATGATATAAGTAGTAATGAACAATTTAAATAAAATAGTTTAATAACAATATTAAAACAGATATGTCATATATAGACTATAAAAAACTATAATGTTTCGCATGATAGATATTTTACGTCATGAACACCTGGTATATCAACTTGAAAAAATTAATCTTAGAATTAAATTTTGTATTCAGAAATAAATTTGATTTTCAGCCATTAAAGGCTAAAAGCCTTTATTAGACGAGAATATGGTTGATAGGTATTATACTTTGATCAAATTTTTTAAAGGTTTATAGTGCAATTTTCCTTTAAGTTCATAATTATACATTTTACAATTATGCATTTTTTTTTCTTCATAAAAGGTCTCATCACAATGATGATTCTGTGGCTATTAATTAATATGATTTTATATAGGTTGCAAGGGATAAACAGTCGAATACAATTGTACCTCCAAAATTACATGTAGTAACTTAAAGAACATATCATTCAGGAGAAAATTGTTTCTTCTTTTGAAGTCCAATAACGATTTTTCAACATATTCAGGAGAAAATTGTTTCTTCTTTTGAAGTCCAATAACGATTTTTCAACATATTCAGGAGAAAATTGTTTCTTCTTTTGAAGTCCAATAACGATTTTTCAACATATTCAAGAGAAAATTGTTTCTTCTTTTGAAGTCCAATAACGATTTTTCAACATATTCAGGAGAAAATTGTTTCTTCTTTTGAAGTCCAATAACGATTTTTCAACATATTCAAGAGAAAATTGTTTCTTCTTTTGAAGTCCAATAACGATTTTTCAACATATTCAGGAGAAAATTGTTTCTTCTTTTGAAGTCCAATAACGATTTTTCAACATATTCAAGAGAAAATTGTTTCTTCTTTTGAAGTCCAATAACGATTTTTCAACATATTCAGGAGAAAATTGTTTCTTCTTTTGAAGTCCAATAACGATTTTTCGACATATTCAGGAGAAAATTTTTTCTTCTTTTGAAGTCCAATAACGATTTTTCAACATATTCAAGAGAAAATTGTTTCTTCTTTTGAAGTCCAATAACGATTTTTCAACATATTCAGGAGAAAATTGTTTCTTCTTTTGAAGTCCAATAACGATTTTTCGACATATTCAGGAGAAAATTTTTTCTTCTTTTGAAGTCCATTAACAATTTTTCATTCCAACCGTAGCTATACACGTCCGAAAATAATGAAATCCCCAAATCCACTTACAAAATATTCGAAGAAAATATAATTTTTTCATCAAGGAAATTGCTCCTAAGGGATTTTAAGAATAAAAATTGTTTGCACTGTATAATTAACCCGAAATAAAATACCTCGACAAAGCTTCCTGTCTGGACGTTGGCTTATCAAGTGTTAGTAGACCTTTTTCAGAAGAGAGTGAAATTCTCTCTGAAACTTTTGGGTGGAGGGTGATTTGGCCATTAAAAGAACCGATTTAATTAATAGGTGGGATTTTTTTTTTTCGAGTGGTTCCTCATTTGGCCCTTGTTCAGGATGTAGATCCTCCAGATTTTTCGGGGGTGGGGCCAAAGTTCGATACCCCGAGGGGAGGAGAAGAAGGGAATTTATATTAACCCCTTGAAGGAGTAATCCGGGCAATTTGATACCGGATATCTTCCTCGTTAAGTTCGCTTGGGTGAATTCACCAGATCTTACGGGTCATCTTATGGAAAGGCGATAATTAAGGCTTTAGGGTCCATATTTGTCAGTCTTCTTTGGAGTAGTTTATCGAGGCTTGGCTGGGATTCGTTTTAACGCCTTATCAAGGAATTCATTCCGTGTTTATTGCGCTAATGTTTAGCCATTATTCAGACTACTGTACATTTCGAACTGGTTATCTAACCCTCCAAGTCTCCTCGCTGCTGGGAGGAAGGACGCTGGCGAGTGACACAGGTAGTAGGTTGGCCAGGGCACCAGCCACCCGTTGAGATACTACCGCTAGAGAGTTATGGGGTCCTTTGACTGGCCAGACAGTAATACATTGGATCATTCTCCCTGCTTACGGTTCATTTTCCCCTTTGCCTACACACACACACCGAATAGTCTGGCCTATTCTTTAGACATTCTCCTCTGTCCTCATACACCTGACAACACTGAGATTACTAAACAATTTTTATTCTCTCAAGGGGTTAACTACTGCATTGTAATTGGTCAGTGGCTACTTTCCTCTTGGTAAGGGTAGAAGGGACTCTTTAGCTATGGTAAGCAGTTCTTCTAGGAGAACGACACTCCGAAACCAAACCATTGTTCTCTAGTCTTAGTTAGTGCCATAACCTCTGTACCATGGTCTTCCTGCTTTTCCAACTAGGGTTGCAGCTTAGCAAATGATAAAAATAATAATAATAATAATAATAATACATGAACGTACGCTACCGGGGTCTAAAGCGATGTCAGGCAGGGCAGCCGATCGGGACTACATTCTACCCCAAAAGCCAAAGCAAGTCCTTCTAAAGAAGGTATCCGTTAATAGAAGACTTTACATATGAAAAAGTGACTGCTAAATATGCGGATAGATATGTACACACACACCTCATTCTCCAGGGTATGACTACTCTCCTCTTCCGAGGGACGAGGAGAGCTCAGCGTGCCGTTTAAGTGGGCTTCATAAGGCACTGGAAGAGTTGGAATACCCAACCCTACATGGCTGAGGATTATGAAACGTGAAGTAGGAGATGATGAATGAAGAAGTATTGCTTTAAAAGCTCGAGATAGAGACGACTTGTGAAATTTAACCGAGGAAATGATGACGATGATATATATATATATAAATATATATATATATATATATATATATATATATATATATATATATATATATATACAAAAATATATAGATACTGTGTATATATATATATATATATATATATATATATATATATTTGTATATATATATACAAATATATATATATATATATATATATATATATATATATATATATATATATTAATATATAGATATATTTCGGGTCACTCATATTTATATATATAGCCAGACCCTTGCTCTTTATTATATCGAATCTACATGAATGTTAGAAACCGCAAGACTGAAAATTGACATTTTCATTTTTATAACTCACAAGAATCTGAACAATATATTAAGTTTTCTTACCTCTCCCGCCTTACAGACCATATTGTGAAGTGCTACCCATCCATTCTCGAAGGTTATCATTAAGCTGTTAGACATTCAAAAGACGTTCGCCCCTTTTTTTCCAGGCCCTCTTATTTGTTTTGCCTCGAGATAACCCCTGGTCACTCCACGGAGGACTGGCCCCTCCTTGCCCTTAAAAGTAGATATGTATATTTCATCAGGATTTCAACCTTTTCGATCTGCGAATGGTTTTCAGCTGACGCCTCTTTTCTTATCCTACTGTCCAATGATCTTACAAAAGATTGGCAGACCTTTCCAAAGGTAATTATCCCTGGGAAAGACCCTCAGAAACCAGACTAGGTCAAAGGTTAGGGGTCTTTTAACGGGCAGTGATTAATTAAGTAAGCCTGTGTTGTGTCTCTTATACGCGAACCTCACTTATTAGTTCAACAATGGAATTGTTATGCAAAAGGAAGTCACTTATATAAGAATGCCAATTAAGGTAAATTCTTATCCCTGGAAAATACCCTCAGAAACCAGACCAGATCAAAGGTTGAGGTCTTTTAACGGGCAGTAATTAAGTAAGTAAGTCTGTGTTGTGTCTCTTATACGCGAACCTCACTTATTAATCTAACAACGGAGTTATAATGCAAAGGGAAGTCACTTTTATAAGAATATCAAATAATATAAAATGCTCATTCCTGGAAAATACCCTCAGAAACCAGACTAGGTCAAAGGTTAGGGTCTTTTAACGGGCAGTACTTAATTAAGTATCTCTTTGCCTATTTCACGCGAATATCGCAAATTAGTTTAACAACGGAATTTTTATGCAAAGGAGAGTCACTTTGATAAGATTGCCAATTAAAAGAAATCCACTGTAGTGTCATGACTAAGATCCCTGGTACAGATTTGCAGGGACGAGTCATGAAGAAGGTATTTCCCCTCGTTTTTATCTTGGAAAACATTTGCTGTTCTGTGACTTTAAACTTCAACATTTCGTTTATGTTTATAAGATTTGATTTTTGTGTTGGGGGAGGTGTTGTTGGTATTGTGTTAAGATTGATAATTTAAGTAGTTGCTTTGAAATCTTAAACTTCTTATTATTATTGTGTGACATTGGCAAGGCATTTCCTATTCTCTCTCTCTCTCTCTCTCTCTCTCTCTCTCTCTCTCTCTCTCTCTCTCTCTCTCTCTCTCTCTCTGTAAGCTAGACAAAATCATCCGAACTCTCTAAATGCTTAAACTAAATCGCTCTACCAAAAAGCAAATTGAGTCTCCAAAATCCCTGTAACTTATTTCAACTCTGTGTTTTTATTGGTGCACGTTACCTCACTCTTCTAAATCAAACGATAGAACATAAGGTGTAAGGTGTAAATATGCATTTCGTTGAATACTTTGATCAAAAGTGATTATACCAAAAAATTCTTATCAATTTATGTTTTGTTCATTAAATAACTTTTCATGATTATTGTTTCGTTTATAATTTTTAAACTGAATCATGTGATCTATTCATTTTGTAAGTGCTGCAAAATATAATATAATATCTTTTTTATGAAATTATGTATCGTCGTTAACGATGTCTTTAAATATTTTAGGTGATGAAGTTTGAGTCTTTTACATTTATAAATTAAGAATGTAAGGGCAAAATAAAAGCAAAGACCAAAGAAACTAAATGGAGATAAGAATGTAAGAATAATAATATTAAAAATACAGATTCCCCCGAAACGAAAACAAAGATAATAAATAAAGATGTATTTTTTGTGATATGAATTTAGTTTTTCAATCAAATTGAAATCATATGCTTGAAGAATTTAGCAGAGATGGCGCGCAGATCCCAATTTTATAGTTACACATGAGACTTTTAACTACTTATCGCCACCCTTCCCACAAGCTGTCAGTCATTACGCCCACTTGCACGCCCTCTCAAGATGGTGACGCGGGCGGGGAAGCAAAGGGAGTTGTCTTCTACCTATCAGAGTTTCGCAGACACCGGCCCCACCTACTCCTACCTGGACCTGACCCGCGCCAGGAGTGATGAATCTCTCATGTGGTCGGCAGGAGAGGAGGCTGCCGCCCTGGTGGCGGAGCTCAGGGCATCCTTGACGTCGCCCCTCATGCGTCCTTCGTCCGAGGATAAAGAGGACGAAGGTGTCGTGGCCGACCAAGATGTGGAGGAGGACGATTTGGAAGCAGACCTTGAAAGCATGGCCATGATGTCTCTCGGGAGGTCAGCGACCCTGGGTCGGGGAGTCCTCATGGATTACCGAGGTCCTTTTACCCGAGGCACCCTGGAAAGAGGGTCCTTGAGATCTTCCGGAGACCGCGCCTCCATAGCTAGGTCTTCCTTCTGCGGGAGGTCCTTGTCCTTCACTGATCTTCATTCGGCAGGGACTTCTGCAGAAGATTTGCGCCTCTTCTGTTTCGAGCCTTCTCGTTTGCACTGCACTAACCACTGCCCCGTTTCCCATCACCCTTCGTCGCCAGCCTCCTCCACGGCCTCCTCCAGAAGTGCCACGTGTGGCACTGGTGTCAGTATTATAGGCAATGGGGGAGGAGGGCATCATGGTATGGTCCCCGGTTGCGTCAAGACGCCAATGAAAACCTTCGGAGGAAGTTGGAGGTCGCTACTCAAACGTAAGTAAAGTTGAGTTGATTTAACCTGAGGACTATCTGGAGAGAGAGAGAGAGAGAGAGAGAGAGAGAGAGAGAGAGAGAGAGAGAGAGAGAGAGAGAGAGAGTTGATGAAATTGTTAAAAGTTTAGTGTTTCTAATGAAATGTTCTATTAACTAAGTGACAACTTCAAATTTGTATTATTTTGTAATGATATTTCACTCAGTGGATTCCTCCTGCTACAATGTTGAGTTAATTTTCAGGTAATTAGTGTGTATCATATCCTTATTTATGTGAGCAGTCTTATGTTAACGTTTCATTTTTAGTAAAATATGAATCCATGGATTAACTAGGCTTTAGATTTTATGTTAAATATGAAAGGCTCTGTCCTGTAAATAAAGTAACATTCTTCAAAACAGTAACTTTGGTGACATTTGAATTAACGGTAAACACTTTCGCTTAAAAACTTCATAATTTAAGCATATCATTGAATGTTAGTTTAGGGTTGTGGTGGCCTATTTGTTAACGTCCCTGACTAGTGATCCCCAGACTTGGGTTCGATTCCCACGCATACTTGTTAGTTTCTTTGGCCGCTGCAACTTCACCATCCTTGTAAGCCAAAGATGGTGGGTTTGGGGGAGCCTATAGGTTTACCTGCTGAGTCATCAGCAGCCTTTGCCTGGCCCTCCCTGGTCCTAGCTTGGATAGAGAGGGATGGGGGGGGGGGGGCGCTTGGGCGCTGATCGTATGTATATGTGGTTAGTCTCTATGGCATTGTCCTGCTTTCTAGGGCAATGTCACAGTCCCTTGTCTCTACCATTCATGAACGGCCTTTAAACTTTTAAAGTCATTATACAGTCTCTAGGGCATTGTCCTGCTTGCTAGGGCACTGTGACTGCCCCTGGCCTCTACCATTCATGAACGGCCTTTAAAGTCATTATGCAGTCTCTAGTGCATTGTCCTGCTCGATAGAGCAATGTCACTGTCCCTTGCCTCTGCCATTCACGAGCGTCCTAATGATAAAGTTATTCTAAGTATCCCATAATTCAGTTACACAGAAGGAATGAGCTGGTAGACATTTAACCCGTTTCTTTCCGTTGTACACTTTACTGGATACCCCCCTACCTCATATCGTGGTATCAAATTATAACGTAAATGTATATCCATACCCTCAGAGCCTTGGTTTTGACATTAGCCTTTAAAGTGAAAGTGTTGACTGAATCGACTCTTATTTGCTTTTGTTTCGATGCTCGAAATGCCTTTATAGTTCCGTCTGTTTGTGTGTTTGTTTACATTGGCACGTGCTTTCGGTTTTCTCGAAGCGTTTGGGTCAAGAGGAGAAGGTAAACGATCTTTTTGGATGCGCTGGGGAGGTTAATGTCTCAATAGTCAGTTCATCCTGAGTGGTTTTAGGCGTCTCGGTGGGCGACCTTGAAAGCCCACGTCTCGTTTGCTTTCTGTCTTATAACATTTTACCTCTCCTTTCCAATTCCTTCTTCCCTTCTCTCTCTCTCTCTCTCTCTCTCTCTCTCTCTCTCTCTCTCTCTCTCTCTCTCTCTCTCTCTCTCCCTCTCTCTCTCTCCTTGTCTTGTATAGGCCACGTCTTGTTTGCTTATGTCTTCTTATAACACCTCTCCTCTCTTTTCCTATTCCCTTTCTCTTCTGATTATCTCTTCCTTTATCCATTTCTCTTTCCTTTGTTATCCTACCACTAGATGGCATCCTTGTCTCTATGTGTATCACTTGTTCTGTTTTCTTAAGACTTTTACTCTCCTTTTGTATTCCTTCTTCCCTCCTAATTATCTCTTCATTTTTAATTTTCTCTCTCCTTTGTTATCCTACCACTAGATGGTAATTCTTGACTTATGCATA